>NC_041395.2:267118546-267303546 GCF_900747795.2 Erpetoichthys calabaricus | reverse complement strand
TGGGTGCATAGTGTTCGCCCCAGGAATTTTAGAGGGCATTCCTCGTCCAAGAAGTAACTACAGGATGAGATTTAAATGCCAGTCCCTGCCAGTGTACTCCAATATAGGAGACGAGGCGGTGCTAACTCTCAGCTGTCCGGGAGGTGTGTAAAACTGCAATAGAGTTGAAGAGAAATTGCAAAGCAAATGGGAGCACTGTGATTTTGACAAAGAGTAAGTGGGTAAGCCACCACATCTGATATTTAGGGATTAGAGCTCTGTATATTCAGGCAGTTTAGGGTAAGTTTTGGTTCTGTTAATGTGAAGCCTACTGACTTCCCTTTGTTCATCTTTTTTGTGCATTTCGTTTAACAGAAACAACACTTTTGTCCTTCATTCAACTATTGTGGCCCTTCTTGTTTCAGGTCAGCATGGCACACTGAGGTGTTGCCAATAATTTTCCATTAGATGTTATAGTAAATCTAAAACAACAGCAACAATGTGTAAAATACTGTTTGAATCTTAAAAAGGGAAACTAACAAAATTTCAGAATCAGTTCATCTCTTAGTGTACATTATGTGTTTTTATAACACTGTCCACTTAGAAACATTTATATTTAAAACTTTGTCATATGTAAATTTGAAAAATAACAAAAGAGGGTTTGAGGATACCATATTACAGTATGTTATGCTATGTATTCCCATCTTTTCAAAATTTGGCTGCTATTTTTTTGAATGGAATAGAATGTTTATATTTAAAAAACGGTTATATTACTTTTCAACTTAATTTTTTTTTGGGTGTGTATGATGGGCGCCCTGGATTCACCCTGTGATTTCTGGGATAGGCTCCAGCTGCCCTGGGATCTTACCCTGTATAAACAGATTAGGAAGATGGATGGATGTACATGATGGGCATGGGCACTTCACAAATGTACTCCCTGGGTTTTTATCCCGTGTCTAATTGCTCTTTGTGTGCATGATCTTCATGTGTCTTACCTTCCCTGGTGTGAAGGTTTTCCCTCCATATCTCTAAAGATATTCTTTCTGTGACTTCAAACCTTCCCTAAGGATGGCTCCTGTGATGCACTAGCACCCTGTCTGCAGTTATTTCCTGTCTTTTACATGACACTGGCAGTACAGGCTATGGGACTCCACTTCCCAGAATTGTAGTATAAAGCTGTGAGGACATTAAAATAAATGAAACATTTTTAAATAAATGAAGGTCTTAATCATGCAATATATATTTTCAATTAAACTTAAATATGTAGAATGTTGCTCTTCCGTTTATTTGTGTCTTTCATTTATTTATTTACTTGACAAGTTTTTCTTTTTTTAAATAAATACAGTAAAAGCTTGAGAGAAGGGTTTTTACTGTTTAAATTGAGCTGCAGCATACATAAATGCTGTTTATTTATCAATATAAGCGCTCTAAACCAATCCAATGAAAGGTCTATTTCATATATTGGAGCTCAGCTTGCAGACGTTATAACTTGTGTTTGAACTATGGGTCAGCAGATTAAACAAACGTAACAGTAAGACAGTGGGGAGATTGTTTTCTTTTGCTCTGTTTCAGGGAGGGCTCATTTTAACCAGAACAACACATAACACAACTTCAAAGCCACTCCTGTCACTGAGTTCTGTTTTGGGGGTGGTGGGTGGGACGATGCTTCATTACTAATTAAATGGGATGACTATAGTTTTGTTGGAGGATTTCCCATGAAAAAGAAAATAAAGCCGCTGTCCATTTAGAAACATTATATTTAAAACTCCGCCTTGTCCTGAAAGCTCTTCATGCATCCCAGTTATTGGGAGGCCAAATACCGCCTTGCATTATTTAGCTAATTCTTTGTATTTCAGTTCTGTTATTGGCAAAAATAAATAAATAAACAACAAACAAGATGCAATTCCACTTGAGTGGGTAAAATGAGATGTTGATCTGTACTAATTATTAACATACACATAAAAGCAAAAGTTCAAAATTATTTATTATCATCTGATTATTGTCACATACAGCACACGTTATGCAAAACTCAGAGGGAGATGCAAAAAAAAAAAAAATGCTACTGTTGAAATGTTATTCTGTATCAATGATTAGCTCTGCATACAGCTATGTGCGAAAATTAGAAATGCCAAGGAAACAATTTATAGGTATCATTCTAATAATGTTATCATCACCATAATGCATGACACAATAAAAAGCAACTCTAAGAAAACAGAGAAGAGAATAAAACATACATCACAAAGTGAAAAGCAAAAATGCATTTGAGTAAAGCATGTTATGCTGGATGTCACTTTACAATTTTGAAGCTCTTCAATGTTTATTACCATATTAATAAACATTTAACAAATAACAACATAAAAGTGATTATTCGCAATTACATCAATAACTAACCTTAGTACAAAGTTTCTATTATCAAAGACATAAAAATGTAATAATTATTAACTACTATTATATTACATCTGAGATCGTAATATTTTTTATTCGTAGGAAATATTGTGCTACTATTTTTGAATAGCAATAGTTTGCGTTCACTGGCTCATTCAAAGCACTTTTTAATAGGCTTTTTAGTCAGTTACAGCCATATTGAGTATGGTATCTAACTAAAAATAACCAAAGCTAAACTGGACAAATGACTGGTATGTTAAATATTTCCTTTATCTAAATAGAGGGTATTCATTTTATACTGTATAAATAAAGTAATCCAACATTTTCAGACTCACTTTGTTCAGTCCAGGCATTACTTTATACAGATTATGTCAAAGAATTACTTTTCATGGGATAATATATTTAAAAAATCTTTTGTATTGTATAAAACATTGCAATACTAATACTTGGTAATAGTAACTTGGTTAAAAAATGAACCTGAATCTGAAACTGTAGAATTTATGTTTTTCTAAAGATTTGCAACTACCCAGGTTCATCCATTTGTGTAAGATACTTTTTTCCTAATTTTGGCAACACGTAAATAATTCCTTGCAGCTCCACTCATGATGTTGCCTGCAGTTTCCTTTGATAAAAGAGATATGACTATCCATTCCTTCACTAAAGAAATACTTGAATCACTAATTGTAAATTTATAATGGGATAGGCCTAACATGATCCTGTAAGAAGATGAATTGGAAATGGATACATCTGTTTGTTTGTTCTTTCACAGACGTCATACAGTTACATTATACAGTTTTTTTCTTTGCTTTTGTTGTTACTGGTTTTATCCCAAGAAATTTTAAACTTCACAGTTGCGGAAACACAGCGCAATGGTAATTACGGAACAGAAATTGTACTATCGACCTATCCATGTAGTTCAGTTTAAAGACATTGGGGCCCAGAACCAATCCTGATAGCATTAGGCACAAGAAAGAAACCCACCCTGGAAGATGTTATAGTTGACTAGTGGGTACAGTCATGTACACTTCCACACTCATTCATATTAAGGTGATTTAGATATACCAACCTAACACACGTATGTTTGGAATGTGAGAGAACAGTATGTGGAAAAAGCCATGGAACAGATTATGAATATGGGATCCGTTATGTGATTTCTTCTAATAAATAAGCATTTAATTTTAAGGGATAGGATACTTATTTTTATGCAGATGGTCACACAATGCTAGGAAATGAATAGGATCATCAGGAGACAAAACGGGATTTCTGCAAGGAAAGAGACATCAAATATATGGCATGAACAGAGTCAGAAGAAGGGCAGGAGTCAGAAACCAGGAAAGTAAGCATGAAATGAAGCAAACCAAGCCCAGACACATGGTCAAATAAGTCAGCACAAGAGGTCCTAACACTATAATCTTTCCAGAAGCATGTTTTAGCTTTCACTACCACTAAAGAAGTAAGTGAGAAGGCTTTTTAAGAAGGACATTCAGTGCATTGATCCCCCAAGCTGCGCACCACCATGTCATTTATACAATATGGCCACAGCTAGACAAACATTTTCCTAAAATGAAAACAGTCATCCAAAAAAAAGGGCACAAAATGATGCTACTGTGATAATGATAAAATAATGTGCAAAATAAAGTACAATAACATTATATGCACACAAAAGCTATAAAAACACAACAGTTCAAATATCAAGCCAAAGCGTTCAAGAAGGCTTGGGTTTTATGATCCACCTTTTAATGTATGTATACGCTAGTGCTTTAGATGTTGTTTGAATAATAAAAATGATGTAGAATGCTTTTTTGTGAGGTAGACTGCAGTAATGTAGGTATTACTTTCACAAAAAGAGTGATAGAAATATTGGCACAATTTTTATTTCATGATTTAAAATTCAATGTGTATGGATCATAATAACATAAGAAATTTGACAAAGGAGAGGAGTCCATTCAGTCCATCAGGCTCCTTTGTTTAGCTTATAGCTAAGCTGTCCCACAATATAATCCCGATTCTTCTTAAAGGTTGTCAAGTTTTCTGCTTCAACTACATGTCTCAGTAGTTTGTTCAAGAGTCCAACAACTCTTGTGCTTTTTGGCTTCAGCCCTAAATGCACTTTTTTAAAATTGTCAAGTATGTGAGTCACTGTTAACAGAATTCTGTTACATCTACATTATTAATGCATTTGTGAATTTTTAAGACCTGGAGTAGGTCTGCACGTAGTCTCCTTTGTTCGAGACTAAACAGGTTTGATTCTAGAGCCTGTTAGTATGACTTGTCCCTAAGTCCTAGGATGTGCTTGGTTGCTGGTTTATTCACAGCATTAAGTTCTGCTATGTTGTTCTTGTAGTGTGGTGACCGGAACTGCTCAAAATACTCTGAATACGCTGAAAACTCATTCACTGCATGATGATTGACAATGCATTTATGAAGTATCCAGAGTCTAACCCTAACTTTAACCATTTTTGTTTTAGCAGCAGTTTTAATAAAAACATGCTTTTACAAAGACAAAAGAGTTATGGGATTAGTTTAATATTAATTAAACATTTATATTCATAGCGGCATTTTCTAAGAGCCATTCTTCCAGCAGAAGACCCTCACCTCTCTTGTTTTGAATTGTGCCTGACTGGATGCTGTCCTTTTATTCTTCAGACATATTGTCATCAAATGTAATACAAGCATATATTCTTTAAATGCTTGAAGAGATCTACTCCTAAAATTAACTATCAGATGGGCACAAGAGGATGACTCTGCCTCCTTGAAGAACTAGATTAATGTGGCTTAATATAATGTCTTTTTGCTAGTCACTCATTTCAGTCTTTCCTGTCTGAATTTGGTGTCCACTAGAGAACAGAAAGTCCACTTGGTGCTATCATATATGGCCACCTCAATAACACAGATGCTGATTCTTTGTCTTCTTCTTAAGCTCACTACTCCTGCTGACATGGCTAACCTCAAAACTCCCTGGACAGCTTTGCTAGACTAACTTGAACCTGCTTCACATCAATATGTGTTCAGCTTTCTGGCCATAAGGAGGATAAAATAACTTCCATATTGCCTGTCACTTGTAGTGTTTGGAGCACTGTCTTTAAATATCTTAATCTTAAAGGTTTTCTATAATTTATTTGAGCATTACAGTAAATTAGGCCACTGGCTCCTTTTTACCTTATAATGGAATTAATGAGTTCACAAGTGAATATATAGGTGTTGTCTTTTTTTGCTTTGGCTTACTTTTTTAATTACTTGGTTTCATTTGCAAATCGGTGGGACACTTTTCAGAAACTGATCCATATAAAATATTAGCATCTTATCCAGGGTTGGCACCTACTTTGTGCCTGATGCTAGAAGCACAGACTGTAGCTCTTCATGAGCATGTAGTAAAGAAAGGCAGTTAAACAAAGAAATGGATAAATGACACAAACAGCAATTCCATTTGACTTAGCAAAATAAATATGAAACTAAAATAACAGTGCACTGACAGAGAATAGTAATAAAACTTAGAGACACTAAAATGTTCATTGATTGCTCCAAGGCTATTTACCAATTGATAAAAACCTGAAGAAACTAAGAATTCAAACTGATGCCACCTTCTTTGAGGCTGTGTGTCTTTTTTCAGCTTGGCTCTGACTTTTTGCCACATGCTAGCGGGAGCAAGTACAGGTCATGCAGCCAGGGCCAGTAACTGCTTCAGAGTGATAGGCTTTTAACGAACACGCAGACTGATGAATGAATTGACTACGCTGTGAACTAATGGAACTGGATAAATAATTGGGCCAAGAAGCGCCTTACTTAAATGTAAATGGATTGAAATGCAGGAAAAAGCGGCAGAGAGAAATGAATAAATACATCACACAAGGGCGATCAATCCTTACCATTGCTGCCCACACTCTGATTGTTCCTTTTGACTGCCTCCCATGGTTCCAGTTTTCCCAACAGCCCACTCACTGCCTCAATAGAGCACCAAGACAATGGCTTAATTTGTAATGATTTGAAATGTTAATGGTGCCTGTTCCTGTTGTCTTTACTTCTTTGCTATGAATCCAATTTATGATCTTGAAGAACACCACAACTGGTACAGAGATGGAAATTAAAGTTACATTTTTTTCCAGTAAAATTGCATGCTAGTTTTTAATTTATCTGTTTTAATATACAGTATACTTAATATTTACCATTTAATTATCAAGTGCATAACACATTTTTGGGGCGGCACGGTGGCGCAGTGGGTAGCGCTGCTGCCTCGCAGTTGGGAGACCTGGAGACCTGGGTTCGATTCCCGGGTCCTCCCTGCGTGGAGTTTGCATGTTCTCCCCGTGTCTGCGTGGGTTTCCTCCGGGCGCTCCGGTTTCCTCCCACAATCCAAAGACATGCAGGTTAGGTGGATTGGCGATTCTAAATTGGCCCTAGTGTGTGCTTGGTGTGTGGGTGTGTTTGTGTGTGTCCTACGGTGGGTTGGCACCCTGCCTGGGATTGGTTCCCTGCCTTGTGCCCTGTGTTGGCTGGGATTGGCTCCAGCAGACCCCCGTGACCCTGTTTGGATTCAGCGGGTTGGAAAATGGATGGATGGATAACACATTTTTTAAGGTAGTGACCACAGTAAAATGAAGTATGCCAATGTTCTCTTGCTTTGCAATACAGTGGAAGTGTTTATTTGAATCTATTCTAAACAAGTTCACTTCCTATCTTTTATATTTCATGACCACCCTTTGATACTATTGCTAAACCAATGGAAGAAACATTTAGTAAACGAAGTTTCTTTAATAGTTTTTAACAGAAGAATGGCTATGTATAAACCCAAACATATGCTGGAGCAGCAGTACAGCTATCCCAAAGATAGCATGACCTGCTCACAAATAACCGGCCTATCAGAATTTGCCAGATTTGGAAACAGAAGTCAAAACAGCTACAGAGAACTATGTGTAGTTCTCACTGTTTCTCTTTGTCTTCAGTTTTTCTAAGAATAGGTGAATGGAGGGAAGAAAGTGAAGAAGAACTGAAAAAAGTGACAGATCAAAAAGCCACACTATGAAAATGCTGGCCTGACTGTCTCCCTAGTTTACAATATTGGGCCTGCATATGCCAATTTCCACTAATGAGACCACTGACAGCCACAATCAAGCTGATTTTCCTTATAAACATAAATACCATGGAAATGCTACTTGTACATATCCAGTCAGGTCAAGTCCTTTTCCTTAATCCAGAAAAGGTGGTTTTAGGAGGGTTGCAGCCTATGCCAGCTAGCACAGAATGCAAGGCAGGAACAAATTGTTACAGGTGGGAACAACAAAACCTGGCAAACTTATCTACATGGAGGAAATGGTGAAAATTTCTACAGCGGTGATAAATTATTTTTCTGGACTAAGCTGGTTGAAAATGAATGAATGTATACTTGTTTTTGTGACTTTTTAGCATCCTATTTTCTCTTTTTATTTATTCGTACTTTTTCCATTGAGCATAATCATTTCTTACAGCTCATCCAACATTTTCATGCATATTTTCTTGCTACAGAACTTACATAGTTTATTAGTCTCATTGTACATAGTCAGAAGACTAAACTGAACATCAGTGCACTTTTTGCACCTAGTAATCCAAAAAAAGCATATCTAATGTTAAAAAATGGTACCCAATACTTTGATAACAGTTATGTTCTCTGTATGTAAACATGATATGCACAAAGTCTTTATTAACAATAATAATACAAAATGTATTAATATAGCCCATTTCAAATATTGAATGCCTTCAATGTATGTCTCAATGAGCTGAAAAACATCCAAGAGATTTCCAAGGACTTTCGGAAACAAGGGAGTAGAAGTATAACATAAATCTGATTTTGGCTGCTAGTGGAAAAACTGGAATTAGTTTATTAAGTGATCTTAGTTTTGACATTAACAATGGTTCTGTTGTATTTATTCCCAGTAAGTGTATGTCTAATATTTTAGAAATATTTTAAGGCCACACTTCACACTGTCACATGCCCCTTTAGTAACACATTAAAATATGCTGCTGTTTTTATAGATTTAGAGATAATTTTAAAAATGATCACATCTTGATTGAAGACAGTAAAATATATAAAATATTTAGGTAAGAGATTTTAAGGTAAGGTTTGTTATTGTGAGCCATGCCAGTCATCATATCGGTGAAGAAAAATATTTTTTTGCTGTCATAGTATTTAACCCGAGAAGAATTAATGCTTTTGATAGCATCTCAAAAATCCATTAGAGGGCATGCTCAAACAGAGTCACACAGATGTGTATTCTCAGGCTGTCTTGAAATGTCACTCAGTCTAACATCATGTCTTTAAACAGTGTGAAGTAAGGCAAGAACATGGAGAAATCCTGCAAAATTCAAGCAAAGTGCAAGCTCCAAAGTACCCGCCAACCTCAAACTGATCTTGTAGCTGAAGAATGCTAATTCCACAGGGGTCAGTGCCAGGGCCGTTGCTATTTTTAATATATATAAATAATTTGAAAAAGAATACAAGTAACAAGCTGCTTAAGTTTGCAGATGATACCAAGCTAGGTGGATATGCAGATGATCTAAAATCCATTGAATCATTACAGAGGGACCATGATAGCATACAGACTTGGGCGTATTGGTGGCAAATGAAGTTTACTGTAAGTAAATATAAAGTACAAGTAAGCCCGCGATTCGCTAGCGAATCGGAAATCCTAGAATGGCAATCAGTTTCTGTTCCGTCCGATATGTGGATGGATGACATATCATGGAGGGTGGGTGCATCTGGGGAAATGTCATTTAATCCAATAAGCATATCTGAACTAAAGCGGTTTCGTTTTGTGGAGACGTGAGTCTGTTGCCTTCGCTGACACCGATTGCTTGAACAGGTTGTGTTGTCTGGGGGCCACCTACTGACTCTGGGAAGCCGCCGCGTCTGACTGCGGGGCGAGCGCCACAGCGTAATATGCGCCTCAGTGGGAAGCCACTGCGTGAAGACATATCATGGAGGGTATATGCGGTGGTGTGGGTGGTCGCGTCCGGGCGGCTGTACAACCTGGCGTGCATGCTTTACCTCAGGTGTAGTTCACAGGTCGTAGTCTCGTTTCTGTGTTTTCTTTGGTTTGAGCCGCGACTCCTTTTGCAAGCGCGTTGTCACAGCATGGACCTTTGGTTTGAGCCGTGACTCCTTTCGCAAGCGCGTTGTAGGCGTGCGCGTTGTCACAGTTGGTGTGTGCCGTGACTCCTTTCGCAAGCACATTGTCACAGCATGGACCTTTGGGGTTTCCGTACATCCAGTGAGCCCAGCGCCCTGCGCCCATCCGGTTTACAACCTTCGGTTAGTAATATGGATTACACATAGAAAGTGAAAATGTTAGGTTTGAATACACAATGTGTGGTCTGAAAATGAAAAGAAGGAATCAGGAGTCATAATGGACTCGTTACTATCAACTGCCAGGCAGTGTTCAAATGCCATTAAGAAGGCTAACAGAATAATAGGTTATATAGCGCCCTGATGTATTGAGTGCAAGTCCAAGGAAGTTATACTGAAGCTTTATAACACACTAGTTAGACCTCACCTGGATTACTGTGTACAGTTTTGGTCTCCATGCTACAAAAAGGACATAGCAGCGCTAGAAAAAAGCCCAGAGAAGAGCAACTAGGCTGATTCCAGGGCTAAAGGGATTCATTATGAGTAAAGATTTAAAGAGCTGAGCCTTTTCAGTTTAAGCAAAAGAAGATTAAGAGGTGACATAATTGAAGTGTTTAAAATTATGAAGGGAATTAGCACAATGGATCGAGACTGTTATTTTAAAATGAGCTCATCAAGAACACGAGGGTACATTTGGGAACTTGTTAAGGGCAAAATTTGCACAAACATTAAGAAGTTTTTCCTCACACAAAAAACGATAGACACTTGGAATAAGCTACCAAGTAGTGTGATAGACTTGATCTTATTTTGAAAGAATTAAGTGGATATAAATGGTGATCTTTGTTTGGCTGAACGGCATGTTCTCATCTAGATTGTTCTAATGGTCTAGTACTGAGGGGGCAATGCTGCCTTCTGTGCTATGCCAATCACCATATGCAGAGCACATAGAAAATATTTCATTTTAAGGCAATATTCATTGCACCATACATTTTTCCTTCCTGGTGTTCAGATTTTTTTTTTATTTCTTTTTCCAAAAAATACCCTTCAGGACCAATTTATGGAAACAAGTGTGTTTCATTTATATTTATTCACTATAACATCCACATTTCTATACTGCTGCCCTACTATAATTTAAAATCTGACACTCACATATTTTATATTAAAAATTATATACTGGATACTGCATTTATTTTTCATGAATATTCCTTTTTTTCCTCTTGTCTGATTGCTCCCAGAATTCATTTATGTAATGTGCTTGTGTCATTGTTAAAGATTATCTCTCACAAGCTCAAGGCTAGCAATGTCAAGCCATTAGTTCATTCAAATAGTGTTCTGCATCCTGTCCAAGCATGTACACTAGCAGCCACTATATCTAAGATTGTCGGCATTTTTTTGTGGGAGGCTCTGTGCTTTTGATTCAAATTGTCCTATATTGTCCTCTCTGTTATATTCCCTAGACATCTAACACTGATATTTTGATTTTGATAATTATTTTTTCCCTAAATAAGATTTCTTTTAATGTTTAATTTCAACATCTATGATACTGTACTCTTGCAGTAATTTTATGCCCTCCTGCATGAGACTTTATTTGCATGAATCTAGGTTTGAAACTCCTGCATTATATTCTCTGTATAGACTTTTAACCCTTTTATGCCCTTGCTATATGTCATCTATTAAAAAAAATCCCATAACATACTACTTCAGCTGTTTATCAAGGTAATGTTCAACAATTATGGCTCAAAAATATTTTCCTTATCCTGTAGCTGGAAGACTGTGTGTCTTTCTGGCTATATATATATACTATATATATCACCTGTTTCTGTCTCCACAGCTTTGAGAAAATGCCAAGTGTGGCAGTTGTCTACTCCTTTCAGAGGAAATTCCTATAAAACCATACGTCTGACTTTGACCTGAGCAAACAACCTGGACGAAGTTCCATGAGAGAGAAGGACCTGCTCAGATGAGCAACAATCACTTTAAGGGAAAGCCAACTGCCTACGTTTTCTGTTTGCAGCACTGTTGTGCACTATTTTATTTTTGTTATTTGAAAAAATTAAATGAGACAACCCAGTTGGTGTCCCAACATTTCTTCAATTTTGTCAGGTTTCAGTACCATTCAATTACAATATATATATATGTCCAAGTGTCATAGGCAAAAAGTGGGTAAGGCTTATTAAAATATTTTAAATAAAACCTTTTCTTGTATACACCAGTAAGTCCTTCATAGGTTTTGTCCATCAAATAACACCCACTTCCTGTAGTTATCTTCTGTTTTAGGCTGTAACTGAAAGAGTTGAACCTGGAGGTGATAACAGGGGCTCTCTTTTGAGCTGCCCTCTTCCATTCTAAGGGCGAAAATGAAAAACGTGTCAAAGACTATAACGCTCACGCCCATTCCTCCTGTGCATGGTTAAAGGAATACTCAACCCGAAAAATGCTTTTTTAAATATGTAACTTAGCTCGATGGTCAAACAGGTCCATAGAGGATGCCATTTCTGCTGCTCTCCATCCAGCCCTCACCCACCTGGAGTCAAAGAATTCCTATGTGCGAATGTTGTTCTTAGATATTAGTTCAGCATTTAACACAATCATTCCCAAGCAGCTAATACAAAAACTCAGCCATTTGGGACTCAAGACCTCTCTCTGCAACTGGGTGTTGGACTTTCTTACAGGGAGGCCACAAAATGTGCGGGTCGGCAATAACACCTCAAAGACCATCACGTTGAGCACAGGGGCCCCACAAGGGTGTGTGCTCAGCCTGTTGCTCTTTACCCTGCTGTCCCATGACTGTGTACCAATCTACAGTTCCAATCACATTGTGAAGTTTGCGGACCATACAACCGTGGTCAGCCTCATCACCAACAATGACGAAGCCAACTACAGGAACGAGGTGAGCCATCTGGTCCAGTGGTGTAAAGACAACAATCTCTTCCTGAACGTGGGAAAAACCAAAGAGATTGTGGTCGATTTCAGGAGAGGTCATTCACATCACCCCCCACTGACCATCAATGGTGCAGCTGTGGAAAGGGTGAGTAGCACCAAGTTCCTGGGAACGTACAACTCCGAGGACCTCTCCTGGTTAGATAACACCACATCACTGGCCAAGAAAGCTCATTCCCGCCTCTACTTTCTACGCAAATTGAGGAGAGCACAAGTTCCACCTCCCATCATGTGCTCTTTCTACCCGGGCACAATCGAAAGCATCCTCAACAGCTGCATCTCTGTATGGTATGGAAGCTGCACTGCCTCCTGTAGGAAGTCCCTGCAACGCATAGTGGATGCGGCCAGTAAGATCATTGGTGCCCCTCTGCCCTCCCTCAAGGACATTTTCCACACCCGTCTCACCCGTAGAGCCATCAGCATTGCTGGTGACTCCTCCCACCTCTTACACTCCCTTTTTAGCCTCCTCCCCTCAGGGTCATGGAGAAACAAATTGCCAAGATACTGTACCTTATATATTATATAATACAGAGCCATGTAAATCAGGTAATTAAGAAAAGAGCTGTGATCCTTGTAGAGTGTAAGGTAAAAGGTACCGGAGCCTCCGAGCCCACTCCACAAGACTGTCTTAACAGCTTCATCCACCAAGCTGTCAGGATACTGAACTCTGTCCACTACCTTCCCCCCCTGCCCCCTGCCCCTGGACCATAACAAGTCACTATCTACCAAGTACCCTACCTCAGCTGGTATTATATAAAGACTCAATATTACATCTGCTGCTAACTGTTTGTCTTTTTGTACATCTCATAAGCTACTCTATAATGCACCTTTTCATTTTTTACTGTAATTGACTTTTGCACTAATGACTATTGCACATTGTACACAGGTCTACTTACAAGTTTTAATGTTATTTATCTTATATGTTATACTTTTATACTTTTTATATTTTATTGTACTATGAAGATGAGAGAGAAACAGTATTGTCCTGTATGTTCTGCACATATAGTGAATTGACAATAAAAGGCTGTTTTATTGATTGATTGATTATAGTGATGAATGAGAAATCTTTTTAACCTTGTGTTTACTTGGAGAACGAACATAAAGTTGTTTATGATGTTGCACCCGGAAGTACTTCTGGTGGTCTGTTAGTACGGTCCAGAAGCACTTCTGGGTAAGGTGGAAGAACAATGAAATAGGGCTCTGTAGTCCCCGCCCTTGTGACTCCCACGGAACCCAAAAGGGCTGAGTCTGCAAACTCCAACTCCCAGCATGCCCTGTGGGAATCCAAGCCACCGAGGGGCTGCCATCTAGCGATCCATGGGAGATAAAGCCCTGTGCATGCTCTCTTCTTTGGTCATTCCATTATGAAGGGGTCCCAGCCAGGGCCCTTACCCAGCAGTCCCCACAATACAATTACATATAGTATACAGTATATATCATACATACAGTTATATAGTTAGTGATGCTGCCTCACAAATGTGTGTCATGCTAGAGTCCTGCAGTCACTCACTGATTATGTGGAGTTTATTATTCTCTCAAAATGTCTGTGTGGGTTTTTCTTTGGGTACACTGGTTTTTATACTCCCTACAAAAGACGTGTTAGATCAATTGAAGATCCTTAATTGACACTATGTGGATTTGCGTATAAGTAAGTTCTGTGATGTACTGATACCCTGTCCTGGGAAAGTTCCTGCCTTGTTATGCATGCTGCTGGGATGGGCACTGGCATACCCTCCATAACCCAAAATTGGATCAAATGGGTTTGTCAATATTATCTTATATTTTACACATATAAAACTATTATCTAATTATTTTTGTACGATTGTTATTGTTCATGTGACTTTTCTACTTTATGTCACTGCTCACATATTTTAATTTTTTTATTATTAAATAAATAACGAATTAGTGAAAGAAAAATAAAGATTTTTTGAATAGTTTAAATAATACAATTTATACAGCAGTTTCAAGGTCTTTGCAATAAAGCCCACCAAGGATTAAAAAAACCTATCCTTACTGAGTAAGGGACTTACTGTACTTTTTAGAAGGTTGATCTGTTTGAATGCTGTGACTGTTTGTGTAACAAAATGTGTTTTTTCACAAGTAAAACTTGAGGTTGCTTGAGATCATGCGGTATCTTTAGTGCTGTTGTGTCAGAAATAGATGCCGCAGCTTTAATGAATGCAAAAATGCAAATAACCCTACCCTGTAAAAGTTGACATTGCCTCCTGTGATAAATTTTCTGCTGAGGTAAGACAATTTAGTGCAGAATTACAAGCAGGCTCTTTGTCACTCTCCGGCACCATTTACATCCTTAATTAGCAATAATTCCACGGCACCCATTAGAGAGAGAGTGAGATCACCAGGAAAACAAATAAGCAGTTAAAAAAAAAACACAAAAGAATAACAACACTTGGAACCTTTATGTCTTTAAACTGTGGCAGTGTCAGTCAGTGTTTGATTTATAAAGCTTTTAGGATCATCACCACCCTGAAGGGTGTGAACATTGATTAGGTTTGAGAAATAAGGCACCTACATTGTTCTGTGAATAAGGAACCATCATTGACTATCTTCAAATGAATGTCATTTATGTCCTTGCACACATTTGTATGTACAGCACAGAATAGTATTGTCAAACTTGCTTAATGCAATTTGGGTAATAGTTGGCTGTTGTCTACCCCATGAGCACTGGGTGCCATCCCAGACCCACACTCATTCATTCAGGGCCACTTTAGACTTGTCGGTCAACCTAACATATATCTTTGGTACATAGAAGGAAAACCGCAGTACCTTGAGAGAAACCCAAATGAACACATTGAACATGTTTACATTCTGCACAGACCGTGACCTCAATCAGGATTCAAACCTAACAAATAAAAAGCTTTGAGATTGAGCTGTTAAACTATTGTTGAGCCTCTGGGACTACACTATTTACTCTTCGGGTTTTTTGTAAACTTATGAGGAGTAAGTGATAACACTTTAGGAAGACACTGTCTTTTCATATCACCTTGTGTTGTGCAGCATTATTCTTCTGACTTGCAGAGCAGCCAATGATCAAGCAATAGACCTGGACAAGGGAAATCTTTGCATGACTGATTTATTTTGTATTTGTGATTACAAGCTGTTAAACTGTAGTGCCTCCTTATAGTACAAATGTTAGTGTAGACACTGTAGTAAAAGGTTTTGGTGGTGCTTCAACTTGTGGAGGAAGAATGTATCACACCAAGGAAAGTTTATTGAGCATTTCTCTTGCTTGTCCTAAAAACAAGCACTGGACCAACTAGAGGATAATTTAAGATTTGATGCATTAATGTGACAATAATGACCTTATAACCTGTATACACTTATTTACGTTTGTTTTTCCTGATTGTAACATGTTACCAAACAAAATTAAAAAATTTGTTGACAAGAATTTTATGTATAACCTAGCTTGATTTTTCCTATTCATCTAACATTTTAAGAATAATGTGAAGTTTCAAGGCCTGTATAAAACTGGTCATCATTTGCTTTGTGAAGAAAAAGTAACGTTTTTGTGAAATGTATTTTTAACCAGCTTATTTCTGTGCTTCTGTCATTCCAAAATAATTTATTTTAAAGTAACAAGTGCCACCAACCTACTTTCTCAATTGATTTTAAATTATTATTTCTCCAATTTTAATTATTTTTTCATCCTGTTCAGTCAGTCAGTCATTGTCCAACCCGTTATATCCTAACACAGGGTCACGGGGATCTGCTGGAGCTAATCCCAGCCAACACAGTGCGCAAGGCAGGAACAAACCCAGAGCAGGGCACCAGCCCACCACAGGACACACACACCCACACACCAAGCACAATTTAGGATCGCCAATCCACCTAACCTGCATGTCTTTGGACTGTGGGAGGAAACCGGAGTATGCGGAGAAAACCCATGCAGACACGGGGAGAACATGCATACTCCACACAGGGAGGACCCGGGAAGCAAACCCAGGTCTCCTTACTGCGAGGCAGCAGCGCTACCACTGCACCACCATGCTGCCCTCATCCTATTCAACTACTTCAAATGTTTCCTGATATCACACATTCTTCAGCGCTCTGCAACTCTAAAATAAGTTTGGTAATTCAGACTTGAGCTTTCTATAGTGCAATTTTATAGTGCACCTGCACACAATAGTGTAAATGCAAGCTCACGGTATCTTATGTACCTTATGACTTTCTATATGCTTCATACAGCATGCTATACCATCAAGCATCTTATTAGCCTTTGTAATGTGCAACTGGAGGTCCACTAGAGAACAGACAATGCAAGTCCAATAGGGTTTCCAAGTTTTTTGTCAGACAATTTGTTCCGTTGCAACATCTGCCATTGCATAATTGCATTGTTTACATCCTATCTGAAAAGGTTTAGAATTATAGACTCTGCTTATCTGGAAAAATGAAAACTTTTTTGAAGCAAATGTGCATAAGTTTTGCCTCTAGAGCATCTGAGTGTAACAATGTGTAACAATGCACCATCTGCAAATTTGCCAGTTGTTCACTTATATTCTAATTCACACCTCTGTGTTTAAATGAAAACAGCAATAGTTTTCCACAAAACTCATCAATATTGATGTGAACTAGTTCATAACACTTCTAACACTTTAGAGCACAAGCTTTAATGGCATGCTATATCACATTCATTAGTCATTTATTATAGGTATATAGTGTCATAGAAGACACAAGTTGGCTGGCACCCTGGCTTGTGGCAGATGGTTCCTTACCCAGCCAGATAGTGATGATAAAATAAGAAGATGCATGGATTGGCATCCAGACCAGGTTGGTTAGTAATACCTTTCCCAGTTCAGAGGCCAGTATTAGGGAAGGACAGACAAGTCTGCCTCCCTAGACTATGTGTTCCCAAAGTACTCTGGGTGGCAGTATCTTTCTGGTATGGCTCCGCAAGGCTGTACAGGAGTTGTAGTTTTGCTGAACTCCAGAGAGGTTCCACCGGACCAGTCAGTACTTCCAGGTGGCAATCCTGTTGCACCAGAAATAGCAGTTGCTCCTCCTCAGTCAGGGAGGTCACTGTCAGGAGGAGGTAGACAAGGCATGCTAGAAGGAGAGTGGAGGTGGAAAAAGAAAGAAAAGGAATTGTAACTGCAACTTACCAGGTGATTAAAAAACTGTATTTTGTTTAATAAAAATATCTTTCTTTGACCTGTGGTTTGGTTGTGTCAGGGTGTTTGGGGTGTTGGTACACCCCTACAGGTCACAATAGTGTCATTATTGTCACACAAACACTGTTAAAATTCTTACTTGTATGTGCTAATCAGTATCAGCAATGTAACCACTCTCCGGCGCCATAATTGGTGTGTTAAACCACAACGTCGTTCTAATCTAAAAGTTTGTGTGTACCTTACCTGAAAAATCTCAGAATGTAGTTGTCATTACCAATTCACGTTCAACCCAATATGACATCAAAACATCTAATATATAACACAAAGACAGCTTTTGTTAAGGTCTTGTTAGTAAATGACTAGCAGAAGCACTACAGGTAGGCCCTAGTCCAGAATGTTATGAAAGTCTTATGAAAAGAAAAGAAAACATTTGTTAAGGACTTGTTACATAAATGTAATTAATCAGTAGATATACCTGGGGAGCTCCAATTTAATAATGTTACCAAGATCCTTATACCACAAGTCATTGCTTGTAAGCCGCATTATCATGCATTACTCTTTTCTACTATCAAATGTTTGATGCTTCCTTCTAACATTTATGTATATCTGTAAAGAGAATCTCAACTGCTAAACCAACACTGTATTTTTTTCAGATATTAATTAAAATCTCTGTGTAATAAAGTACTTAAATTATTACCCCTAATTATTCCTAATCTCTTTAAATATACTTTATCTTTTTTCTGATACATTAGTGCTCCTCCCAATGCAACACACACTGGTAGTACAGATCTCAGCTACGCCAAAAAAACAACCTAAATCAGGATTTGAGTCTGATTGGACTTCTAAGATACTTGATTTTTGTCTGAAATAGTGTAAAATAAAGGCAGCATTTTCAAGGGAAATGTATCTTGCACAAATGACAATCTGCCTTAATCAGCGCAACTCCACCCACCAAATCAGAATAATTAGAGTCACCACACAGATCTACAGAAAGACTTAAGCAGTTAAAGAATATTATAATTTTTGGACGTAGGGCCTCAAATAGTGCATTCCTCCTGCAATATGCTAGAATCTGACTGTAGCCTTCTTTTCCTAACTCTTCAGGTTGAGTGCCATTATTTTTAGGAACTATCGCCCTAATGGACATTTGACACTGCAGAGTGCTGGTCTACAATCTGTTCCTCAAGTTTAGAAACTAAAGCCGATATCGCATTGCGTGATATTTGGTTGTGAGGTTTGTCAGATTTGCTGACTGCTGTTGCTGATCACATCACTAGACCATTTCAATTTAAAAGACTGAAAATCTCTGGGCATGTTATATTTACTAGCTCAGTAATCTTCCCTTTTCTGTAACAGCCAATAATATGCTGCCTGACCAAGCCTATGTTGCACGAAGAGTTAAAAGTTATGGTGAGTTGAACAACCTTTTTTTTTTCTTTTCTCCTATTCTTGTGTGGTGTTTCAAACATTACACCTCAGACAAACAAACTTCTATTCTGTTAGGTCCAAAATACCTGCATTCCTTGTTCCACATTGCTACATTAAATGCATTGTACCTGCAGATGATCTTTTATTAGTTGTTGACTCTCATGAACACAGAGCTCGTCCCCATGACTTATTACAAAATCAAACCTGTTTAATTTTATCGGAGCGACTCGCAGACTAGTTGGAGTAAGTCAATGTGTATGTCACATTAGGTGACCGGCTTCTCAGGACCTTGCCACCGACAAGCCATGATTATGTAAATGAAGGCTATGACTGAAAATCACTGTATAAGTCACACAATGTAAACGTTAACATTATACAAAGTTATTGTCTGTTATACCTGCATTTTTATCACTCTTTAATTTAATATTGTTTTTTTATCAATATGCTGCTGCTGGAGTATTTGAATTTCCTCTTGGGATTAATAAAGTATCTATCTATCTATCTATCTATCTATCTATCTATCTATCTATCTATCTATCTATCTATCTATCTATCTATCTATCTATCTATCTATCTATCTATCTATCTATCTATCTATCTATCTATCTAATTTGACACAGCCTTAAGGTACAGCAGAATCCGACACTGATCCTTTCACATGAGCAGTTTATTTGGAAGGAAGATTCTGCAGAACTAAAGATCAGGCAAATTTAACGACTTCTCTGTTGTATATATTTTTTCAGCTGTATTTTCTCCTTTTTTATTAAGCGTCAAATCAAAGAATGTCCAGGTTTCGTGTTAGTGAAGGTGGACTAGTATAAATTTACAACAGAGAAACATGTCTTCAGTTTCACCCAAGCAGTACCCCTGTTTATAACAGATGAAATTTCTATCCATCTGTTGCAATGCTGCTCTCTGTGAAGAACGCCTTGTATGTGTTTATGCTGTCATTGAGGATTAAACTTTCCCAAGCCTTTAGACCTCTACCTGACTAGAGTATCTCTATGATAGATAGTAAAAGTAACATTCTTCAAGATCTATGCCTTACTGCATATTTCACCCTGTAAAATTTCTAGCCAAGATAATGCACATTATGTCCAGATCAGTAGAAAGGGTTGGCCATAGAATACACACTGAAACCTAAAAAATATCGAAATGAAGAGGAAGAAGAAGTGTCATTATTATACTGTAAGAACATATCTTACATATTCAGCACTTTAAATGCACACTGCACAAAACCTCACGTATTAGTCCGGAACACCAGTTTAGCCTTTATCCCTTTCCAGCAAACTAAAAGCTCACCCCACTTAATACATTTAGCCAGAACTCAAAAATATTCTCCACACTGGTACTGCAGTTAATAACAGGGCACTATGTCACAAGCTACATTAATGGCCTGAATATATCAAAAAATCATTGCTAGCTGCTATACCTGGTCGGCTATTTCCAAGGGCTCAGCCAATGATGATGATAAACTGATACTGTATAACAGGAATTATATATAAGTAAATTATCGAAGTATAGTTATTTACTAAGTGTAAAGAGAATTAGAATTGCACATACTTAGCAGTTTCAATTTTCCAGCACAAAATGTCCATCATTGCCATTATATACTTGCACAGTATACCGCACATAGTGTCATTGTCTGTTAAGATATCTGGTAGACCAGCTCAGTATCATTCAGCACTCGGAATAAGACCACCTCGGTCGAAGGGTGACTCATTATAGTGCCTGACATCTGAGGGTAGAAATGACCACATAAGAGATCCTTGGAACAAAGAAGTTGTCTCACTCTGTTACTGAAAGTACTCCTCTGTTTAATTAAAACCACATACAGGAGCTAAGACTCGTTGTCCAGAATAGAAAGTAGAATGCTGAGTGGCCTCTCCTCTACCACTTCATCCAGTGAATCTAGCCTGACTCCCAAGACTGAACAAGCCTTTTAATTCAGTTTAATAAAATCTATCTATCTATCTATTTGTTCAATTGGCATCACCTGCACTAATGCCATTTCCCCAGCACACTACCGCATAGAAAAATACCCTGGTCACTACAGACTAGTATAAAACGTGTAAGAGTGGCCTGCATGCACCAAATGATTTCAACTTCTCCAGGAAATAGAGGTGACTCTGACATTCCTTTACACCGCCTCTTTGTTTATACTCTATTCAAGCTTGTTGGTCAGATGCTCCCCAAGGTACCTATATGTCCTTACCACCTCGACATCTCCATCATCAATGAGAACTGGGGCAGAGTGGATGTGACCCACCTAAACTCCATGATTATCTCCTTTGCCTTTTTGATGTTGGTGCAGCAAGAGCTGCAGGTGGTTCAGTTTGCACCATTCAACAAAGTCTTTCACTAGTGTCCTGTATTCATTCTCCTGCCTACTGCTGATACACCCAACTATGGCTGTGTCATCAGAAAAGATACTTGTTGCAGCAAAGATTTACTGTAACAGTAAATCAAGTGATTATTTTTCACTTAAAGAAATAAAAAATCTATTCTTATAAAAATGGTCACTACTGGATTCTTTTATAACACATAGTGAAGTAGAATAAGTGTGAAAACAAACACCTCTAAAGATAGAAAAAAACAGTATGAAGACTTTGAACATTAGGAATTTATCATTCATTTATGTTTATTATTTCCTTATTTGGCCACATTATTCATTTGTTCAATTGAATACAATTTAAATTGTATGCAGTATTAATTTTTATTTTCATTTGTTCATTTTGACTATTTCAATCATATCATCTCTATGTATTTCCCTTATGGGGGCTGAAATTTTAGAGCTTTTAGTCACTATGATGCTATGTGGTTACTAGTCATGTGATGCTCATGTCATGTGACCTGTGACATTATTATAGCCATGATTTAAAACTTGGTGGTGTGTATCTCACGGCGTACAGTTTCATTTATGTGAATGTGAATTTCCCCTTACGATTAATAAAGTATCTATCTATCTATCTATCTATCTATCTATCTATCTATCTATCTATCTATCTATCTATCTATCTATCTATCTATCTAATTAAACATCTGGTAATGAGCCCCATCCAGACATCATGTATTGGTGGAGAACTTTTTCCATTTTCTTAAATTAAATTGCAAGTGACATGCAAGTTTCTGGGATAAGTGTATTCAACAACTGTTCACAAAATAGCTCAGACTTTAGAAATTCAGAACCTAAATAGATAGAAAATAATGCATAAATACATTTAAGCACCATTGTTTTTTGCCACTTTATTGTACAGTTTTGGTACAATCTATTTAATTAAAGAAAAAAATCATTGCGAAAGAGAGAACATTAATTAAGTTAAGAATGAACTTCTTTTTTATTTAGCTTTGATTTTATTTTTAGTCTGGAATATCAGGTGAAAGATATAATGATTTCTGTGGTTTGACTCTTATTGATATCAATGATGATTCTCCTGTTTTGCCCTCAAAAAAAGATCTCTTTGACATGACAATGAACATCAAATTTGTCAAATATGATGAACCATCCTATTGGTT
The DNA here is from genome assembly GCF_900747795.2 of Erpetoichthys calabaricus. NCBI lineage: Eukaryota > Metazoa > Chordata > Cladistia > Polypteriformes > Polypteridae > Erpetoichthys > Erpetoichthys calabaricus. The sequence goes on along the minus strand of NC_041395.2, from coordinate 267,281,073 downwards.
ATGAAACAGTTCCTTCCTATTGAGTCACATCACGAAGTTGTACATCTTATATATAAACATCTACGTGTGGAAGTGTGTCTGTCTGTCTGTCCGGCCTGGAAGTGAGAGGTGGAATTAGGGTAAGGGCTCCACCTCCAAGGAAACAGAAACCTCTCTTAGCCACTAATAACACAAGCGAGGCCAGCACGTCAGCAAAATGAAACCTCAGGAGAAAGACAAAGTTGCTTAGCCACTAACATTGGCAAAGTGGTATTCCTTTAACTTTTCCTCCCGCCGCTAATACACAAGCGATGCAAGCACGTTGGCAAAACGAATCCTCCTAGGAGAGAGGTGCCCAGAGTAGTTCCTTTCAATTACCTGACATCTCTACATTTCAATTTTTTTTCTGACAATTTCAATAGTTTCTAGGACCCCGGGCTTTTTATGGCACAGGCTTACACAGCTAGTATATTATAAATATGAGTATCATTTCCACAATATATATATATTTTAATTTTGTTAGACCCCATCATTTTAAGGAAGTGTAATTTCTCTCTTTTCTGCATTCTTAACAACCTAAACAACCTTTCACCCCAGTGGCACAGTCAAGCTTCATGAATGCTGCAGATGCAAAACCAAAACCAAAATTAAAAACAAAATACATAAAAAACAACAAAGACTTTAAAAGAAAACATTCTTGAGACAGTGATGACACTCTGGCAAAAGAGAGAGGCAAAATTGAGAGTGAGAGAGATGAAACTATGTGACCAGTACATACTGGTGTTTGGTGAGGCACATGTGGAAAATATAAAATAATGATTACTGAGGACAACTGCCTATGCCGTAGACATGCAATGGACAAACCTAGTAACTGCCATTATTTTCAAAATTGAGTTTTTTTAGTTTTTGGAGTTACTAGGTTTTTCCTGATGTTGTAAGATAGTGGTGATGGCCAAATATGTCTTCATGGAAGAAGCTAGTATGTACACAGTATTTTACATACTGCAAGACAAAAACCTGGAAACTCCACAGACCAATGAGGAACTACTGCCTACCAATGAAAACGCTGGATTATTATCACATGATTTAAATGCTGCGACTGCGTGATTTAAATGGCCGGTGTTGTTGGCTTGGGAAAAAAACAATATTGTGTACGTGAAGCTCAGGAAAAATGAAATCTAGAATTTGTTAATCATAGGAGCAACATCATCTTGTGAATTTCCCATTGGGATTAATAAAGTATCTATCTATCTATCTATCTATCTATCTATCTATCTATCTATCTATCTATCTATCTATCTATCTATCTATCTATCTATCTATCTATCTATCTATCTATCTATCTATCTATCTATCTATCTTCTCAATCTGCCAAAACATTGAAAGATGTGACATACTAGGTTTTTCCACAGTTGGTGAGAAATCCTCTCATTACTGGAAAAATTAAACATCTGGTAATGAGCCCTATCCAGACATCATGTATTGGTGGAGAACTTTTTCCATTTTCTTAAATTAAATTGCAAGTGACATGCAAGTTTCTGGGATAAGTGTATTCAACAACTGTTCACAAAATAGCTCAGACTTTAGAAATTCAGAACCTAAATAGATAGAAAATAATGCATAAATACATTTAAGCACCATTGTTTTTTGCCACTTTATTGTACAGTTTTGGTTGATATCTTTAAGTCACTTTAAAAACTGGAAACAGATGAAAACTTTCTTAAAGGTGTTTTGATAAATGCCTTTTAAACTGTGCTGTACAGTGTATTACCTGGTCATTTTTCTCATAGAGTCAAAAGTCTTTTGTCAAACGACTGCTGGTGCTTTTTCTTAATGTGATCTCTACAGTGTCCTCAGAATCTATGCTTTTGTGAATACACTTATTATTTAAAGCAGCAGGTAGTTTCTTCAGCATCACAACCTGATTCCTGTTGTCTTCTGTGAGGAGCCTGGCACATTGACCATGTTTGCATGAGTCTCTTCTGGAGCTTACATTTGTCTGGTGTCCCATCATGGCTTTTTTCCCTGACTTTTACCTATTGCTACCAGACAAGGCTTTTTTCTTGCTGATCCACACAGGATCAGGTCAATACAATTTAGATTAAAATAAAGACTCAAATTTTCTGTTTATTTTGAATATTGTATAACCTAACAATTTAATAGTGACAGCATTATATTTACTCTGACACTAAAAATACCAGGTTTATTTCTATGGAGATATTTAGAAAGTTAGTTCTTGTCAAAGCTAGTCACTCTACTACAATAAAGCTAGTAGACAAGGCTTCCATTGCATTTCCTGATCTATGTGCACTCCTTAATTGTTTATTTTGTGACGGGACGGGCCGGTGCCCATGCCTGGCCGGGATCCCCCTTCTGTGTATGAGCCAGGGGAGCAAGCATGGGCTGCACAGTACTTCCCCCAGACCACTTAGTGGCAGTCCCCCTGGGTGACTGTGGTGCCTCAGATAGCCGCAGGGCTTCATGGGAGATGGAGTTCTCCATAGACCTGTTGGGATCTGGGGTGGCCGCCAGGGGGGTACTGCAGCTGGGACTCCTAAGCCCTAATGGGCAGTGTTTTCACCACACCCGAAGTGCAGCCAGAACTCGGTAATCAAGCACCTGGAGCACTTCTGGGTGAACTATAAAAGGGGCCAGCAGCCACCACTCTAGGAGCCTGAGTCGGGAGGAGTAGTGGTGGAGGAGACTAGTGTATTTGTGTAGTGCTTGAGGTGTTTTTTGGGACTGTGTACTACTTGTGGGACATGGGGAAGACGTGCCCACAGGTGAAGAAAAATAAAAGTTAAGTTGGGTTTTTTACGTGCCTCCGGTGTCACTCTGTGTCGGGTCAGCGCCTATATAGCGCCTTTGTTACAATGTTCATTTATCGTAATGGCTTGTGCATGTGAATCCCCGCTATGTTAGTGTCTGTAGAGTTTATTCATTATCTTTCAGTGTTGGTAGGGGTTTTTCGACCAAATCTCAAAGACAAACATGTGAGTCTGTTTGGTTACTCTGAATTGGCCTGATATAATTATTGTGAGTCTATAGAAGTACTGGTTTCCCATTTTTGTACATTTCTTGCTATATGCCTGATACAGGCAGGATGTGTATCCAGTCCATGATGTAGGTTTAGAAACTGGCATGCTTAATGTATGGATATATATACAATATATATATATATATATATATATATATATATATATATATATATATATATATATATATATATATATATTGTGAGGGATGGCTGGCCAAATATTCCGGTCTATACCTCCAGGCCGCCAGATGGAGCCCTCCCAGCAGCATGCAAGTTCCCCGAATTTCAGCAAGGCCTTATGGACATTGTAGTTTTTATAAACAACCCTGCTGGATACCATGGGGACCACCAGGAGCTGCTGTAGGGAGGCTTGCAGAGTGCTACGTGCCCTATAACCCAGAAGTGCGTCTTGATCACATGACTGGAAGGAACAACGTGCTTCTGGGTTGCAGAAAAGGACTTTTAATCTGACCCGGAAGTGATGAGGACTCATGGATTGCAGGGCTGGATCCACTTCTGGGTCAGGGACTATAAAGGACTCTGGGAAACCCCAGACAAGTGAGCTGAGCTGGGAGGAAGGGTGGCAACGCGTCTGGGAGAGGAGGATTGGTGATTGATTATTGGTTATTGTATTATATGAGTAGTGTAGAGTGGAGGGTGCTTTGTGCACGTTATTATTATAAAATAAATAATAATTGTACTTTTACCTGGTGTTTGACGTGGTACCTGAGGGTTCAAAAGGTCGATAGCGGCCTCTACTGCTACAATATATATATATATATATATATATATATATATATATATATATACATATATATATATATATATATATATCTGCGGTGGGTTGGCACCCTGCCCGGGATTGGTTCCTGCTTTGTGCCCTGTGTTGGCTGGGGATTGGCTCCAGCAGACCCCCCCATGACCCTGTGTTCGGATTCAGTGGGTTGGATAATGGATGGATATATATATAATATATATATATATATATATATATATATATATTATATATATATATAAAATATATTGTGGCATGCGGCTGGGGGGTGGTACCCAGCCGGGATGCCCAAGAGGACCGGAGGAGGGCTCACGCCTCCTCCAGACCACGAGGGGGCGGTTGCCCTGGTTTCTGTGGGGATCACGGGTACAGAGTTTTGAAGCTCAACCCTCTAGGGGCCCATGGTCACCGCCAGGTGTGGTGAAGTGCTGGGGGGAAGAGATCAGGGACACCCGGAGTGCTTCCAGGGATTCAGCCGGCACTTCTGCCACACTGGGGCATGTCGGTAGAAGATTGCCGAAACACACCTGGGGCCTCATGTATAACGCCGTGCGTAGAACTCACACTATAACATGGCGTAAGCACAAAAGCAGGGATTGTGCGTACGCACAGAAAAATCCAGATGCATGAATCTGTGCGCACGCATACTTTCACGTTCTTCCACTACATAAAATCCCGATTTGCGTGAAAAGTAACGCACGTGCACGCGCCTTCTGTCCCCGCCCCAACTCCTCCCAGAATTACGCCTCTTTGAATATGCAAATCAATATAAATAGCCTTCTGTGAAAAGACAATGGGAAAAGCACAGGGGAAAATATAAGAATTACAGCGAATACCAAGTGGAGGCAAAGGAAAAACGTACTATTTGTTGGTTTAAACAGTGGTATAATCAACAAAAGAAAGTTGATCGAGTGACAAAGTGTCGGAAAAACTCGAAAGATCAAATTCACAAAGTCGCACAGTGCCCGAAATAAAAAAAGAAATCACATATCAAAGTCGCTGTGAAAAGGCGAGTTGTAGCCCACCGTCTGAGTGTCATATGAACGCATATTAGGGTACAAACAAAAAACATAGGCACACAGTGGGGAAAAAGCACGAAATGTCAACTTTAATCTCGAAATTTCCACTTTAATCATGTAGTTTATTTTGCCATTAAAGTAGAACATTATAAACTTCATCTTAAAATCGTTTATTTTAGTAGTTTCTCAAGTAGCATGTTAAATGCTTTTTTCTGTGTTTGATCTTCTATGTGCTCTATGTGTGTGAATCACTACGTGCTTCCGTTCTTTCTCTTTCTCCGACAGGACACAGAATGCATTACATTCGAGATATTACAGCTCTCTGAATAATTAAAATACTGAGATGTATACGTGATATCATTTTCATGATGATCGGAATGAAAGCATGTTATTAAACATGGGAACACGGTGGCGCAGTGATTGTTCATAGCTCATGCAAGAGGCTTGCTGCACCATGTGCGACCTTCGAATGAAATAATTTATTACAGAAGTACTGTCTCTTTCAAACGTACTAACCTCCAATTCCTGTCCATACTTTTCTTTCTCAATCGCCACACAATCAGCTCTGTAATAGACGTTTAAGCCATTTGTAAGCTTAGAACGCCGATTCTTCAAAACTTTTAAGGAACATTGAAATATCTTCGTAGTACATGTTTAATTATTCTATTCGTCAATCCTTCCAGTGTCGCGTCAGCACCAGCAAGAATACAGCGCAAGGCAGGAGCTATCCTTGAACTAGCTATACGCTGCGGCACCGTGTCCTCACATGTTTAATTATTAGCAATACAGATTATTTAAATGAAGTTTAAAGTTTTATCTGTATACTATAAGCAACACATTTTGCTGCATTTCATCTTAAAAAATGATATCGTCATCATACACGCTTTATAAAGTAGCGCAGGTTGTGCAATATTATAACTGTAGTGCAAGTTTACAGTGAGGTGATTGAGTGCGTTTATAGTTCTTGGGATGAAACTGTTTCTGAAACGCGAGGTCCGTACAGGAAAGGCTTTGACGCTTTTCGCCGTGGTTGAGGTAGTGTGTACTTGAAACTGTATACCGATCATTCTCTTTCCGATCATCTGCTGCTGTGATTCAACACTCAGATACAGTGATATAAATACTCCGAGTGGTGCAGTGAGAGTAATATGGAAAAAGATGATCTGCTGTGGCAACCCTTAACGGGAACAGCAAAAAGAAGAACAAGATGCAGTGAGCGTAACAATGCTAAAGCAGTTATGGTATTTGGAATACTATGGCTATTCCCTGGACCATTACATTGCTGCAGGTTAATTACAATCAGATGCATTACACTAATAAACAATATGCAGTTAATTTCAGTGTATTTATAAAGTCGCGTCAGGAATGTGGAGCTAAGAAAGAAAGGATGAGCACACAGAACAGTAGTTTGACCATTCTGTGGACCATTATATTGTTACAGGTTAATTACAATCAAATTTAAATTTATGAACGATATGCGGTTAATTTCAGTGTATTTGATAAAGCCGCCGCCGTGGATGTGGATCTAAGAAAGGGTGACCACACAGGAACAGTAGCACTGCTTTGACACTGGGTGCCGCCAGTCTGCAAAACCAGGCGGATAAATTGCGTACGCCAAGGAATGAGTTACCCGTGGAAATGTGCGTGGCTTTTACGCCAAGTTTAGGTTTTATACATCGCGATTTGAGCGTGGAAAGGTTCGTACGCAACATTTCTGTGCGTACGCACCGTTTATACATGAGGCCCCTGGAGCACATCCGGGGGACTATAAAAGGGGGCCGCCTCCCTTCATTCAGGGCTGGAGTCGGGTGGAAGAGGACGAGGTCTGGGAGAGGAAAGAGGTGGCCTGAAGAGAGGAAAGGCAGTGTGTGTTGGCCTGGACTTGTGGGGTGATTGGTGCTGCGGCACTGGTTTGTGAACTTTAATATTTGTACATGGTGTAAAATAAATGTGTGTTGGGTGACAATGAACGTGTCCATCTGTCTGTGTTCGGGCTGCTTCCCACAATATATATATATATATCATGGGGGTGGATATTATTTAAAGGGTATTTATTAAAAAATCTTAGTAGTATGATAGACAGTAGGACTTTAGGGCTTTTTAAAACTAGACTTGATATTACTTTGGAGAAATTAAGTGGATAAGACTGGCAGTCTCTGTTGGGCTAAATGGCCTGTTCTCATCTAGATTGTTCTAATGTTCAATAGTAGCTCAAAATGTTTAACATGCATATATTACTGTTGTTTGTCCAAAATGATGATACAAAAGTATGTGACAACATACTGTGAGGAAACATTTTAAAAATGCAGTAGCTAAAGTCAATGAGTAGTTACATTCTAATACATACTGTAATTACTTGTGCTGCTCATCCTATTTGCACTTCGCTAGCTTACTCATCTTATGGAGTTGGCACAGTAGGGGTGTACTAGTTTACTAAAATTGAGTCATAAAACTAAATGTAAAAAGATACACCAAGCTTAATATTACGATAGAGCTCAAAGTGTTGAAATATGTCTTTATTCCCGAGACCCCTGTAATGGCTGCAGTACCCATTACACCCCTAATCCCCAGATCCAGTTAAATGCTCAGGGCTGACTGCACTCTGCTTTCAGTGCTTATTTCCAAGGTGTCACTTTGTGATCCTCTTGCTGATTTGCCTCTTTTTCATTTGAACAAACAGTATGTTAGATTGGTGCATCAACTTAAAAGATTTGGCTTTCCTTTTACTCGATTTATATATTTAAAAACCTAATGTCCAACAACTCCAAACAGAGTTCCTTGCCTTGACTTTTCAGGCCAAATAATGTCTAGCATGTGAGTAGAACTATCACTGTGCACCAGTTAAGACAATAGCTAAATATTTGCAGTTTAGAAGGAGTGAGAGACAAATCAGTTACATTATTATTACACTTTTTTTTTATTTGTGCTTTAAAATATCAGTCCAGTTAAACAAACATAAACACTAAGAAGTTAGTTTAGATTTAAGTGTGGAATTTAAATAAAATATATATTTGCGTTTTCATTCAGTGCTTGTCCAGAATAAGAAAATGATGAGTGTCAGAAGAAGGAAGGTAAAGCTCCTGTGTCGGCCTCAATCAATAAGTAACATTATTCCTTTCTTCAAAGTTTCATCTCCACAGTAATTCAGTAAAAAAAAAATGTGAACATTTGCACTTGCATTAGCATTGTTTCAATATACAGTAGCACATTTAAAAAATTATGGTAGACAATGTTGTCAACCAATTGACCCTCAGAGGCCTCAATGTGAACTCCTTTCATCATAAATCATTGACAGTCAATTTAGTAACTGTTAAAGCTTGCAATGCTGCCTATTTACATAATGATAGCAAAGGAAGAAGACATTGAAGAGTCTCCTCAGCATCAGTCAGAATATCAGGTACAGGACTTACAAGAACAAGTACACAATTAGAGATCAAGAGTTAGTATTACGATATTCTAGTACTTGACATACTGCTTCGAAAAAGGTATCTGGTTTCAAAATTCTGTAATTTACATTAACAAATGCTAAAATGTTTAATTTTATTTGAAACATATTTTTATTTTAAATGGAATGGTAACACTTTTTAACACATAGTTTTTCTTTTTGTAAACAATTTTTTATTAATTTTTAAAGAGAGAAAAAGGGTAACAAAAAGATAAAAAAGTGCCATATCAAAAACAGAATAAAGTTCCCATCCCATTGTCACCCCCTCCTCCCAAAATTCAGAGATGATCTGAAAAAAAAGTGCTTGCCCTACATAATCCAATTAAAACTAAGTGCAGTTCCTTTCTGTAAAGATGATATTGTGGATGAAAAAGAGAAATTAATATGAGCAGTTCTAAAATAAATAAGTTATAAAAAAGTTCCTAAAAGAATGTATGTGACATTTTCCCAGTGAGGTGCCTAAAGCTAAAGAACTCAATGAATTCAATATTTTATGAAAGGATGAAATGAAGTAAGGTGAAAAACCAAAAAGTAAAAAAAAATATTGCGGAGAACAAGAAATAAAGTAATCCAAAATGAACGAGAGGTGGAAATGGTAGTCCACAAAGATGCGGCAGGATAGCAATAACCAAAACTTATGAAAAAAGGAACCAAGCACTTTAAGAGAGCATAAATTACAAACTGTGTTAGGGGCTAAAACCATTAAGCATTGTTTTAAAACAGTCCTATTACTCAATTTTATATTGAACAAACTGATGATTTAAATATTTGGAGCAGTTAACAATTATTGTTGTGAGATACAGTAAGCTCTGTCTTCCTATGATCCTCTATTTGAAAAAGCTAGCAAGTGAGAATGTGTTAGAGTGTGCTGTATTGTGTATTCACATCCCATCCAGAGTCAGTTCCTGCTGTGACCTAAATACAGCCAGTGTAGGCTTGGGGTCTTCACAAATCTCTGTTGAAATAAGTGTGTTTGAAGGAAGAGTGAATGACTCCATTTCAGCAAGTATGTGTGATACAAATGAATGTTGTTTCCAAAGTTAATTTTTGCCATCCTCTAAGTAAAACCAGAATTAGTTCTGGCTCATCATAACCCTTCATTGACATTACTTGTTTTGGAAAATTAAGTAGCGAATGAGTTATTTGATGACTTGAACTGTCAATGTTTAAGTAAGTGGGTTTATGTAAAAACAGGATTTCTGTCCCATGAAGGGTTGTTATTTCACATGTGGTAAATGCAGCCAGGATAGGCTCCATCTGACCCTCTGTTGGAATAAATGAGTGAAGCAAATAATTGGCATATTTTGAGAAAATAAGTGGAAGTTTGTATTAACCAGGCATATGATATATGACTGTAGCTTCCATCATTAATTTTGGAGCCCACCTGTCTTCTTTGTGACTTTATAAAGGTGATGCTTTTGCAGAAGATGGACAATAAGGGGACTGACTAATTTGCTTAATTTTCCTTGAACCTACTGCCTTTTGTTTCCATTTGAAAGGACTGAAGGATGAGTGAATGACTCAATTTCAGCAAGTATATGTGATACGAATGAATGTTCTTTCCAAAGTTAATTTTTGCCATCCTCTGAGAAAAACCAAAATTAGTTCTGGCTCCTTATAACCCTTTATTGGTATTACTGGATTTGGAAAATGAATTATTTGATGACTTGAACTGTCAAACTGTATGTGGGTGTATGTAAGACTGTGTAAAGTAGGATTTCTGTCCCATCTAGGGTTGCCATCTCACATGGGGTAAATGCAGTCAGGATGGGCTCCAATCTGACACGCTGTTAGAATAAATGAATTCACAAAATATATTAGTGAAGCAAATAATTGGCATATTTTGAGAAAATAAGTAGAAGTTTATATTAAGCTGGCCTATGATATATGACTGTAGCTTCCAGCATTGATTTTGGAGCCCACCTGTCTTCCTTGTGACTTTGTAAAGGTGATGCTGGACAATAAGGGGGACTGACTCATTTGCTTAATTTTCCTTGAACCTACTGCCTTTTGTTTCCATTTGAAATCATATGCAAATAAACAAATACACATAATACGTTGTACTATTCTGACACTATATATTTCACCTGCATTATAATAAGAACATATTCTTAGCTACTGAAAATGCGTCTCAAGTACATTTTAGGACGCTTACTGTGTAACCTTGCATACTCATTCTTTTGTGCAGTTCTCTATGGCAGTTTCATTTAATTAATAAAAACATCACCAATGTCCATTTTCTTGCTGTTCTATCTCTAATATGTCTTGGCCAATTTTTTTAGCCTCTTTTTAATCACTGACCCAAAAATCACAGAAATGAAAAAGTTTATCATTATACTTTTAAACATTATGATTACAGTGTCCATTTTTATCAGCCGTGTTGCAATGAGGTGTTAATGTACCTTTTTAACTACATATAACTTTAAGGCCTCATTGGTGTTTTGCAGATAATGTACAATTCAGAAAAAAAAAGAGAAAACACATTAGAATTTTTTTTTCCTATCATTAAGCTGTGGCTAGAAGATGATGTGGGAACCCTATGTGGTCGACGGAAAGTATTTATAGCCCTGCTGGAATCTTGCTGGGTTTCACTGATAGCCGAGATAATGGGAGAGAATGGGACGCAACGAGCTGTTCTAATGACACCAACAAGACAAGAGAACAGCAAGAATAAATAAATGTTAGCCATTTTCTCCTTTTTATATCATTTGCATTTTCTGTCATTAACTTCATTTAAATAATCTCAAATAATAATAAAGATGCTCTTAGTGAAATTTTCAAAATAAAGATGATCAAAAACATTTAAAATATGAAGCAGAGGTTTACTTTTAATAGCTTAGTGTTCAGTTAAAGATAGCAGGTTTTAATTTTTATTCCCTTAATTTTGACACAGATGCTTGAATGGGTTTCCTAGTGAAATTGGGAGGAATGCAAACAAGATTTCACTTCATTAAACAGGAACAAACTGTACAGAAATTGCACTTACTTATGGAAATGACTTTTAAACATGCACAACATTACTTGCTCTGGCTGCGCCGAAATTTTCAAAAGATTACACCATATGCATTTGCTTTTGACAGACGTAAAAATGACACCTAATTAAGGTGAAGGATTTAAAAAAAAAGTTTATTATATTTTGAAAAGGTCAGAATGAAATATAGGGCATACTCTAGTGCTCTGTAAAGCTGAATCACAAGCTAAGACATTTTGCCTTATTCTGTTAAGTATTTTATATAAAAAGTCAGGAAATTAAAATGCAGCTTGCCATATAAGTGAGGGTGTGGCCTTAGCAAAGTCTGTTCTGCTTAAATGGTAAACAGATACCACTGTAGATGAGCAAGGTGTTCACAGAAATACTTTCCAAATTAACATTTCTGCCAATGTTTATTTACGTAATTGAGTCAGTGATTTTATTCATTAATTTGGAATTAGTTCACATAAACATGGTATGTTCATTTGCCTGTATTGGTAAAATCTAGCCAAATTGCTATTTGTATTGAAAAGCTGAACATATTGATACACTGTATACTCACTATATATAATATGTTTCTAAAATTCTGTAACAGGAAAATGACCCCCAGGCTATCACAGGGGAACATAATGGAGGCAAAAAGTAAAGAAAAACAGTCCATTTATTAACAAAAATAACAATAGGGATATATGATTTATGTACTTTTCTGCATCCTTATTGCTTTCCTTTTAGTCATTGATGTTCCCATGGTGTGAATGTTTCACCACTGTGCTTCATGGTGGGGATCACCTCCACCAGACACAGAGCTAACCAATAAAGAATAAATTAAGCCAAAATAGTCAGCTTTTGTCTAACCTAGATTTTTAAAACACTTCCAGGGTCATCTTAATGCCTTCAGAAAAAATGTGATTAAAATGTGGCATTACTTTTTTTTTAGATAATTCCTTTTATTTTTTTCACTTTTTAATGAAGCCCAGGTATTAAATTAAAGAGTGTAATTCTTTTAGGATCACATAGTTCTCTTGCTCTCCTCAATGATCTTTTTCTGAACTCTGGTTTAGAGGACATCTCAGGCCACATAGATTCATAGTTCTACCTTATGTTCTTCTATTCCACACACACATTTTCATAATCCCAATCTTTATTATTATTATTTTTTTTTTTTTTTTGCATTCAGGACAAAAAATTAAAAATATTACTTTAGAAACATAGTATTTTTATTTGCACAATTGTATAAGTTAAGATTCTGTTCAAATGATCACATTTTTTAACAAAAAATGGGAAAGTTCATAGTGCTTTTTTTTTAGTGCATAGTGCTTTTAATGGGCACTACCCCGAGGAATTGAAACATTTTTGTTGTTTGTGTTGATTCATTTAAAAAATCTGAAAGCACAAAGTGCTTGTTAATCACAAGGCTCTAATGTCTCTGTAATTGTTAGGGTTTGGATGGCAGCAGACTGAAACATCTCATATTAAGTTTGGCAATCCACAGCTCTTATGTTTCGAAGAAGAAAAGAATTTTAGCACCCACATGTTAACAGCAGTATCTATTGGTGTAACAATTGTTTTCTTAACCTAATAGCTTTCTCTGGTGGTCTGGCTCCAGGCAGGAGCACTAGAGAACTGCTAAATCCACTAGTTTTCAGTTTGATGGAACACCCCTATAGTTTACATACAGATGTGGTTGGAGGTGTATATTTTCCAGTTTAAGGCCAAAATGAAGGTTTGGTTCCTTTGCATGCCTTACTGGGTATCCTTGAGCAAGTCACATTACCTGCTTGAGCTCCAACTTTAGAAAATAATCTGTAAGGAACTATAACATATCTTGGTCTTGATAGTCACCTCAGATAAAACCTTCAGCTAAATTTGTAATAATAGTAATAATTATAATGATAATAATAACTTAAAGTTAATATATACATTTTGTTTTGTGGAGTTTTAGTGTGTTAAATAGTTGTAGTAATAGTGGTATTAGTAGTAGTACCATCATGTGTACTGTGTTCAGCCATTATTTTACTTGCACGTTCGATCAACCCTGCTGGTACCGTATTGCATGGCCTACAGTAGTCTTGATATGGTGCTAGTAGAGTACTAGCATAGGTACACTGCAGTTGGCTGAAACTGTTCTGTCCTTACTTTGGGTCATACTTCATCAGGTAAACTGACTTGCGTTTTCCATCAAATAGAAGGAAGTTATTTATTTTAATACCTTCTTACCAATCGTATTGTAATAAGTGAAACATACTTCTGTGAAACAAGCAACCAGCATTTATGTTTGAAATCAGTTAAACCAAAGGGCTTAGAGGGATGCACTAACTGCAGCCAAGAACACACATTATGACAGAATAATAGAAAGTGGCCATGAAAACTCAAGGGTTTTGTTCTCTGTAGTTAATACATTATTTCATCCTGCATCTGGCCCAATTACCTCCTCTACTAAAGTCTGTGAAAAATTCCTCCACTTTTTCCGCAATAAAATTAAAGATCTAAATAATTCAACTAACATTAATCCATCATTCTTTTATATCCTTCCCTGTGTTCCCACTCCATTCAGCTCCTTTTCTAAATTTTCACTAGTCACATTGTCATTTGTTAATGACCTGCTTGTAAGATGAGGCCACCTACTTGTGTACTGGACCCCATCCCCACCACACTTCTTAAATCCTGCCTTTATGCCATAATCCTGACTATTACGACAATAATCAATACATCCCTCGACACTGGGTTTGTGCCAGCCACTTTTAAAATGGCTTCTGTAACCCCCATGTTAAAAAAGTCTATTCTTGATGGTGACAATCTTAACAATTTTCGGCCTATTTCCCACGTACCTTTTCTGTCAAACGTTCTTGAGCGTGTTGTAGCCTCCCAGCTCACCAATTACTTAACCTCTAATAATTTGATGGAACCTTTTCAGTCTGGTTTCAGGGCGCGGCACAGCTGTGAAACTGCTCTGCTACGGGTAACCAATGATTTGCTTATGGCAGCAGACTCTGGACAAACCAGCATATTAATTCTGTTAGACCTCAGTGCAGCATTTGACACTGTCAGACATGACATTCTACAATCCAGAATGGAGAACATGCTGGGTATCTCTGTCACTGTCCTCCAATGGTTAAAGTCCTATCTGACTGATAGGCAAGAGTTTGTTAGTCTTGGCAACAGCAGATCCAGCTCAGCGCCAGTCACACAAGAAGTTCCTCAGGGCTCTGTCCACGGCCCTCTTCTCTTCTGTATTTATATGCTTCCCCTTGGCCATATTATTCGTAGCTATGGACTGGGTTATCATTTTTATGCAGATGACACTCAACTTTATTTCAATGTCAAAAGCGCAACTTCATCAGAGTTTTCTCAGCTCACAACTTGCCTCAGTGAAATTAAAACCTGGATGGAGCAGAACTCTTTAAAATTAAATTGCAACAAAACTGAACTCCTGCAAATTGGAACTAAAGTGCAGCTTAATAAAATGAGCTTCTTCCCAGTCAATCTTGATGTCTTATTCTGCCTACATAAATCACATTAAGAAACTTTTTACTTTCACCTCCGTAACATATCCCATGTTCACTCATTCCTCTCCTTTTCTAATGCTGAGAAACTTGTCCATGCTTTTATCACATCCCACATCAATTATTGTAACTCGCTGCTGGCAGGTGCCCCTTCTAATCTTCTATCACACCTCCAGTTGATTCAAAACTTTGCTGAAAGAGTCTTTACTCGAACCAGGAACAGTGAGTACATCACACCCATCCTGCTTCACCTTCATTGGCTCCCTGTGTCTTACACGATTGAATATAAAATTCTACTAATAACCTAAAAAGCTTTAAATGGCCTTGCACCAGGCTACATCAGTGACCGTCTAAATCATTGTGCTCCTGTTCGCCTACTAAGGTCCTCTGATTCTGGTAATCTTGTTGTTCCTCACACTAACCTGCACTCTATGGGTGACAAGGCCTTCAGCTCCATAGCACCCATACTTTGGAATGACATCCCGAAATTAATTAGATCAGCTGACTCCATTCATTCTTTTAAAAAACAACTTAAAACTCATCTATTTAGGAAGGCTTTTAACTTAACTTAACATTCTGCCCTTTCTTTCAGTTCACCTCTCTGTCCAGGTGCTCAGGATAATTTGTGTGTCTGTTGTATCACAAATTAGGTTGTTAAGTTTTTCTTTTAGTATTGAATTTAGTATTTTAATCTGGTTTATTGTCCTTGTTTCTATTTAATGCTTTGTTATCTGTTTCATTGTTCTTTCAGGAAAACATATCCAATGTTACATATATCCTGCTGTTTTTTTTTTTCTAGGAAAGGCGCTAAATAAATAAAATGTATTATTATTATTTAACACTCCACACGCCTCCTTTATCCATTTCTTATGTGAAAACAACACAATATGTAGCTCCTAATGCATACTAACACGTCAAAAAAATGTAAGCAGAAGCCCAACATAGTTTAGAAAACCATTAATAGAATCCTGCCAGATTCTGAACATTTTTTGGGTTGTTTCACATGGAGAAATTTTGATAGTTTTAAAAAATATAAGTCGCAATTTTGCTTTTAACTCAAGGGGGGAGGGGTTAGGATTCTTCCAGCTGAGTAGCAATTTCTTTACATAACGTTGTTCTATCTGAAGATACTCCAAATAATTTGTAAAGTCTGAGCATGTGGCGTTCTGACAACATATATGCTAAAAGACAAGGATTTTATGACATTTTTCACAATTTGGATCTTTTCCTAGATAAATTTTAGATAATTTTAGAAAGGATTTGTGCGATGTGCATTTTTAGATTCATTACGCCATGTTGCACAGACTGAAGAAGAACACATCTTGTGATGGTGCAATTCTATTCTTTATCTGAGATTCTTATTGAAAGGTCCCACTTCCAGTATTGCTTAAATAATCTAGGAGTGATCTATCTGAAATGTGATGATAGAATCTAGAAATATTGACAATATTTTTTATCAATACTTGCTACTATAGTTTCTAGGAATATATATTGATGAAACAATGGGGATTAAGGGTGGGTTCAATTTGACAAGGTTTGCAAATATGCTACTGTAAATAGTGTGCTATAGGAATATTATGTTTGAAATGATGTTGTTCAAATGATACATACCTGTTATCCATATAGAGGTCAGAAATGGTCCAGATACTTCATGACCTCCATGAACTGAATACAGTGTAGGTTAAAGATGGCTGGAATATATCATTATTGTGTATAGGGGTCAGCTGGGAATAGCATCTTTGCCCTGTGAGCAAACGATGCACCATTGGATTTCTAGTAAATTGGCAAAGGATACAGTATGAAAGCATGGAGCACAGAGCAAAACATAAAGATTGGAGAATTTTTTTTCAATGGTTAGCTAAGCAGGTGGAAATTTGTTGCCTTCTGCATCCTTCCAAAGCCTCAAAGTATGTATATAAAGTATATTTAGTTGTGACTCAAACAGCACTGAACAACTATATATTAAAATATAAGAGCTTCAGCAGGATATTAATGTTAACAAAATTGACCTGCTAAAGTAAGATGAACAGAAGATTATCTATTAACATCTTGTGTGAAGCGTTCGTTCATATTACAGATACTACTGTACATTTGAATAGATCTTTAAGTTTCCTTGTAACTATACCTGCTAAGTATTAAATCTGTTCCAAGACAATAAACAAAAAGTGTTGAGTTTAATTTATGTGCTATACTATTCAATGACAAAGGTAAGCTTTTATTCAAGGTAAGTTTAAACTCACAGATCTTATTAAATATACTCAATTGATGAAATACAAATGACAAAAATGAGAATGCATACATTATAACAGCAATGTGTCATCAGCATACAGAGATACTTATCACTTATGTTTACTTTGTCTTTGTCTGTTTCTGGAGTACTAGGGTGCTGTACCGTGTTAGCCATTATGAATGTAGAGAAAAGCCAAGCAAAATGACACCTTTTATTGGCTAACTAGAAAGATTACAATATGCAAGCTTTCGAGGCAACTCAAGCCCCTTCTTCAGGCAAGATTTCTTGCCTGAAGAAGGGGCTTGAGTTGCCTCGAAAGCTTGCATATTGTAATCTTTCTAGTTAGCCAATAAAAGGTGTCATTTTGCTTGGCTTTTCTCTGTTTCTGGAGAAAGCTTGCCATTGATTCAACAACAATTGCAAAAAACATTGGTGATAAGGAGCAACCCTGTCTGGTTTTCCATGGTGAGGTGAAATAGAATATGTATTGTTTATACCAATAGATTCTTCCACATTTGAATATAGTAGTTTTATTAAATATATATATATATATATATTTGGTCTGAAACCAGTTTTGGCATAGTACAATAACAATAAAGTGCACTCCTTATGGGTGTATATAAGAAGCAATCAGGAGAGAAGATACAGTAAAGACTACGTAGACAGGCAAGGATTAAAACTAGAAGATCAAAAATATATGGCTATAAATGAGAGCCAAAAATTTGAGTAACAAAAAAACAAGAACAAAAAATCTTTAACCTGGAGAAAAAAATAGTTTTTTTCAGAAGTACAAAGAAGTTTGTTATAGCTGCAATCTCAAATAAAGAAAGGTGATCAGAGAGACAAATGTATGCCCTGTTGATCTGATGACATCACACACCACGGAATTTCACATCATGACTAAGACAATGAGTAAACAAACAACACACACCTGTGAATAACAATCAAATAGTGTAAATTAATTTTAAACATCTTCAACAATATAAAAATAAAAAAAAAATGCAGAAAACAATCTCCATAATCAAAACCTCAAACTGGATGAACGAATTTCAAGAAATATCTACTTAACAAAATCAGGAAGCTGCAAATAAGAAACAACATTATAATAGTAGGAACAGTAGCCTCAAGTAAATGCTGTCTTCTGAAGTTATCCCACATGGACTGCATCCACATTCCTATTTATTGGGCCATGCAGTGAGAAACAATACTAGTTTTCTTGTTCCCACATATATCAGACCAGTACACCTCCTCTTAACTATATATATCTTATATATAATTCGCCAGCCTACTCACTCACTCACTCACTCACGTACGTCCGAAGCCGAATGCGCAGCTGCCCGAAAAACCTTATGAGACCAACATTGCGGCAGGCGGCAGATTTACGGCCACGAAAATTCAAAGAGTAAGGGAACTTCGACTGACATCCAACCCCAACATCGCGGCAGGTGGCGGATTTACGGCCGCAAAAATTCAAAGAGAAAGGCGACTTCAATTAAAGCTCTAGAGGCCTGAAAGGTGATTTCGACTACAGCTCAAGGCCTAATTACGCATTCATTCAATACACCTATATCAGGTTTGTGGTGCTTATACTTATTACTATTCCACTCGTGCCCGTTTCATCTTACGTTGTCGAAACGGGCTCTTTGTCTAGTGTGTAAATATATATATATATAATATATTATATATATATATATATATATATATATATATATATATATATATATATATATATATTCACGGCATTCGAAGTCTGTGTCACAATCTGATTGTATGGGTGGTTACCTACCAGGTAACGCTTGTGGTTGGCCAGCAATCTGCTAACATCCGCCATGGTGCCCTCAGTTTGTGAGGAGCAGATCATAGAATGGTTGAAATAGTTTACTGTCAAATAAATGCAAAGAGTACGCGACACGTGTTTCTATATATATATACAGTACATATATATATTATATACAGTTTAATGTGTATGTGCATAAGTGAATATAATATGTAAAACAATATTCATTAAACTTCATACTTATTAATAAAAGTCGTAAGGCACTACCAGCTGTTAAACTAATTTTGCAAGTCTGCCATTCAAATAACACTCTAAATATGTAACCAATTAAGCATTTTCAGTTTAACATTGAACAGCACAAGTCTTCACATAATACAAAAGCACTAATAGCCTTACATCTGGAATGTATTTTCAATAACATCATGTGAAAATGATTTTAACAATTTATCTTTCTGGGGAGAGAAAAAGAGGCAGATTGGAGCCTGAGGACTCAAACCACCTGAACATATGTTAGTATCATGAGTTTTTGTATCTTAATAATTCGACACCCACTCCTGATAAAAAGGTGACTCAGATAAGAGGACAAAGGGAAGAATAATTAATTCTCCCTCGATTGCCAAAGTGAAATGTCTATTTTCTTTGTTATTATTTGGAATAAATGTAAGTTGTTGCTATGGTTTTAACCAGAAATATGCTTCTAAACAATGAATTAAAACATATCATTCATTAGTTCTACTTTAAGTCTGGTCAAAAGTACACCAGAAAAATAAGCAATTCATATTTTAATACAGGAGGCTGACATCCATTCTACAAAGTATCATGGCACAAAATTAAACTTTACTATACTGAAGTTTGCTTCACTCTTGTTTATTGTTAATTTGACCTTACCTTAATATACAGTATACATACATCATCATTTATATACAGTATATACTAACCATGCCCCACGGCTCCTCCTACGTGAAAAAGGACAGTGAGGAGGCCTCTGCCCCGCTCCCCAATCCTGAAATCATGCTTCCCCCTGCCCTCAGGCTGCAGCCTCTGTTTCGGATTAGTGCAAAGATATCGCTCCAGCAAGCGAACTATGATTCTTAGCATGATGACATAAGTCGCAAAACCAACCGGAATGTTCAAGCAAATTATAGAAAAAAACCCAATCTAAATCCGTTATGTAGTTCTCTTGTTCATAAGCTAAGCGGAGGTAAGGAACACCCTGAGGCTGGTGCGTGAGTGAGGAGGGCCCCATCCCCCTCCCCTCAGCCTGCTGTGTTTCTGTCGGATTTGTGTAAATAAATCGGTACTGCAAGCAAACTATGATACTTACCGCAATTAGAGAAGTCGCAAAATCAACTGAAATGTTCAAGCAAATTATAGAAAAAAAACTATCTAAATCCGTTGAGTAGTTCTGTCGTGAAAAACAGACAAACATACAGACAGGCATTGGATTTTATATATATAGAGATATCATTGATAGATAGATAGATAGATAGATAGATAGATAGATAGATAGATAGATAGATAGATAGATAGATAGATAGATAGATAGATAGATAGATAGATAGATAGATAGATAGATAGATAGATAGATAACCACCATCCCTTACCCAAAATGTTGCCTTGGACCAGCAATACTTCAGATTTCTAATATTTTGTGAATTTCACATATTTGCATTTACATAATGAGATATCTTGGGGATGGGACCCAAGTCTAACCACAAAATCAATTTATGTTTCACATACACCTTATGCACATAGCCTGAATGTAATTTTTATTTGTAATAATTTTGTGCATAAAACAAAGATTATGCATAGCAGCATTAGTAGAATACCTGTATCAGCTGTTAAACAACAGCAAAAACAAACAGCAGGTGGTTTTCAGTCTTCACCTACAATTCTGTGTTTTGCTTAAAAAGTTACTGTACACAAAGAATAAGCAAAAAACACAGTGAGTAATGCATGCTGGCCTGCCCAATGACTGTCACCAATCCCCTCAGAGTCTATGATTCCTCTAAGCTATGCCATGCAGAACTTTTAAACTTTTCATTCCCCTTTCCATGCAGCAGATTGGATGTGTCGCAGTTGTTATCAGAACTTTTACCCTTTGGTAATGTTTATGCTACTGTGCACTAACTTTGTTTCATGCACAAAATTACTAAAAATATTGTATTAAATTACTTTCAAGCTATGTGTATGAAGTGTACATGAAACATAAATCATTTTCAGATAAACACTTTGGTCCCATTCCCAAGATATCTCATAATGTATATGCAAATATACTCAAAATTCAAAAAATATCCAAAATACTTCTGGTCCCAGGCATTTTGGTTTAGGGGTGCTCAACCTGCATTTTTATGTTTATATGTAGACATACAGTGAAAACTATTTACCCATCCATCTGTTTTTCTAATCCACTTATACAGGACTGACTCATGGGTGAGCTGGTGCCAATCCAAGTAATTACTGGACACAAGGCAATAACAATACCTGGACAGGGTGCTAACCCATCACAGGGTGATAACATACAACATCAAATTTAGCATCACCAGTTCACCTAACCTGAATATGCATGTCTTTGTATTGTAGGAGGAAATCAGAGCAACCAGAGGAAACCTACGTATACACAGAAAGAACATGCAAACTCAAGGCATGTTAATAGGGACGCAAACATCCTGTTCTCCTCACTGCGAGCATTGTTACCAATGGGATACCGTGCCATCTGTAAAGCTTTATATGGTGCTAAATTAACTATTAGTTACTTCAGTTAACATAATATCATTGTTTCATGTTTTACCTAAACAGTAAAACCCAAAACCTTCCTAAAATATTTTCCTTCATCCCCTATATATTTACAAGCATTAAAAATTAAAAGTAATCAGAAATTACTCAGTAACCTTTACTGATTTTACCAAAAAAAATTTCAACACATATACTGTATATGTAAAGTTCCATATCACATGTTCAGTTTGACTAATATTTTTAAATTTGAATGATTTTCTTTAACTATATATATGCAAATTCTTTAAATATATATATACAGTAGAGTCTCGCTTATCCGATATAAACGGGCCGGCAGAACGTCGGATAAGCGAAAATGTCAGATAATGGGAGGTGTTAAGAAAAAGCCTATTAGACGTCAAACTATGTTATAATTTTACACATTACGAGCCTAATACAGTGGAACCTCAGTTCACGAACATCTCTGAACACATACAAATCGGGTTATGACCAAAAAGTCCGTCAAACTTTTGCCTCTGTGCACGACCACACACTCGGTATAGGATCAAGCCAGTTTCCCTTTTGGTTTGTGCACGCCGATGATTTCCGCACGTGTTCAGTCTCTCCCTGTGCATTCCCTGTGCAGCGTTAGAGAGAGAGCGCAAGAGAGAGACACAGACAAACACATGCACGTGCGAGAGAGAGAGAGACACACGCACACACACGCGAGAGAGACACACGCACACACACGCGTGAGAGAAAGAGAGACACATGCACACACACGCGCGAGAGAAAGAGAGACATACGCACACACACACGCGAGAGAGACATGCGCACACACACACAAGAGAGACGCACACATGCACACACATGCACGCACATGCGAGAGACGCACACACAGGTGCGCACACACACACACACACACACACACGCGTGAGAGACACGCACGCCAGAGAGGGCCAGCCACATAATCCACTGTAATCATGTTTTACAACAAAACAACAGAAAAATTGAAATGAAAAAATAAACTTAGCAGCAAAAAATAGACTACGCTCACGCTTGCAACTTGCAGTTCTTGTTGCTGATTGATGCGTTTTTTTTTTGTTTTTTTTTTTTGCGGTGGGACGTCGGATAATACAGAATGTTGGATAAGCAAAGGTTGGATAAGTGATACTCTACTAAATATATATATATATATATTATATATATATATATATATATATATATATATATATATATATATATAAAGAGGGACCCAAAACTTCCTGGAATTGTTAAAAGAAAATAAATAAATTATTACACATCTTAAAAAAATGTATTTCAGTCACCGTTAAAATACTCCCCTTGAGATACATTGTGCTTGCCTCAGCTTCTTCCATTCTTGGAAATGTTTCCTGTATTAATCTTTTGTTACCATGTCTAGAGCCTCCCGTGATGTTTGTCCTGAATTTTTTTCAGTGAAAGCAAACCATCTTCCTGTCAGTCTCAATTTTTATTTCAGGAATGAAAAGATGACGAATGGAGCGATATCTGGTGAATTTGGGGATGCAAAGCAACCACCTAATTTTTTTTTGGTCAAAAAGGCATTGACAACGGTGCATGTCACGGTATAAAATGCAGTTTTGGGTGTGTTCCTGCTCTGGACATTTTTTTCCTGTTGCTTTCCCGCATATGCTTCAGCAGTTCAGTGTAATTTTGGTGAATAACTATCTGTTCATGAGGAAACACTTTATTGAGAAGTCCCTTAATTAGCAAAAACACAATCATCCTTGTTTTTAAGTTCGATATGATGTGACATGCTTTTTTCGACTTGGAGAAAACAAAATTGCCAAAGTCACGTCTGTTGAATAATTGTCTTAAGCTTGACAATTGCATCTTAATCAGCTCAGAACAATGCTACTTGGCAGACTGATTATCAAGACTGTAGGCATACGATACCTAATGGCACAGTTGATAACTACATTCTAATCCTGTGCTATTTAACAATTCTACCTTAATAAAAGGATAAGTGTCTGCATCCTTCCGGTTGCTATGTTAACACTGCTTTTACAAATCCCAAAGCAAATGTCATATAAAACAGACAGATACTTCATTATTTGTAGCAATGCATTTTATTGCTACAAATGTTTTTGAAGCACCAACAGTTGGAATGACAAATGCAATGCATTTTATTACAATATGCATTACAAAATACATTCCAATAAATGGGCAATGCAGATGTTAATGCAGAGGTTTGTGTTGATTGCTTAGACTTCAACCTGTCTTGGACAGGTAGCACAGGTATATTTATGTAAGTAAATATTGTCACACACACATGTTTAGGAGACAACTAAAGGGCTTGAGTACATATAATTCCACGCCGGACTATGGGGCGGCGAAGTGCACTAATTCTCCCTCTCGATCTTTTGCAGACCATTCTAGGAAAATCCCGCCCAGCTCAGGGGCAGCCAACGACGTCACTTCCGGTTCCGGTCCTGATGACATCACTTCCTCCACTGGCCTTTAAAGCCGCCATCTTGCTCCCAGTTAGTCAGTTCTGCTTTGGACTCTGTTGTATGAACATAGGGTTGCCACCCGTCCTTTAAAATACGGAATCGTCCCGTATTTGAGAATGAAATTGCGCGTCCCGTTTTGAATCAATACGTAGGCAATACCATTTCCAAAAAATGGTCAAATGTGATATATATATTAATAAAACCTTCACAGATTATAATTTAGTGCCTCAGTTTTGAGAGAGCTAATATCACACATACACACACATATATATACATTGTCACACACGCATTTTAGGAGATAACTAAAGGGCTTAAGTACATGTAATTCCACGCCAGACCAGGGGGTGGCGAAGTGCACTAATTCTCCCTCTCGATCTTTTACAGAACATTCTAGAAAAATCCCGCCCGGCTCAGGAGCAGCCAACGACGTCACTTCCGGTTCCGGTCCTGATGACATCACTTCCTCCACTGGCTTTTAAAGCCGCCATCTTGCTTCCAGTTAGTCTGTTCTTTGGACTCAATTTTGCAGCCGGGAAAAATTATACGGGTGGCTGCCCCAAACCTTCTCAGCGTCTTATGGTCGTTTTTGTGACAATATATATACTCTATATATTCAGGTATGTAGAGTGAGAGAGAGAAGGAGAGAGGAGGGCCTATATATGTTAAATAAACAGGCAATAATGCAGGTAAAGATAAATATATTGTGTCTCATATTAAATAAAATATTTAATGCATTAACAGTAAGTTTTTAGAAAGTAAAATTGACAGGATTAAATGAAAGCAATAGCAACAAAATGTAATTAAATTAGTTTGATGAATACAAGTTCCTTACAGGGCACATGCACTCACAAGCTCACAGGCAATTTAGCATGTCTTCTCAACCTATTAATTACCCTAGAATAATACTAGAGTGCCAGAAAAAATCAAATATGTTTTATTTACAAGTATTTAACTTAATTAAATAAAAAAACACCATTTCATTATATTTTACTCTAATCCAAAGGTTAAATTCTCACGTGATCATTTACTTCAGCAGAAATAGAGTTGTTTCTCTTGGTGTTAGAAAAGATTTTAAAGTACAGCTAAAAAAGGCACTTGTATAGAGTTATGTACCCAAATAGAGTGTAATTAGTGATCACCAGTGTCATTGGCACTATTTCTATTAATAATCCAGAAGTGTATACATTTTGCTTTAAATTCAGTTCAAAAACGAGCCAGCTTTAAACATACAACTCTTCTGTCTATTGCTTGTTTGAAAAATAGACACTAAAAGCTTGTTATGGAAAGAAAGTGTGTGCCAATATTTGTTCTGAGGCCTATCCGAGAATTTTTCATTGTTTAGGTGCATTTTTGTTTGATGTTATGATTCTGAGGAAGACAGTTTTAACACAAAGTACTGATACTACAAATACTGATTACTGTTCATTGCATTACACACTTAAAGCCAATGTATGTTTCTTTACTAAAAAATAACTGTCTCTCCCAACACAACAGAATTATGAAAAAGTGAAAATGTCAACCATAAAAAATGTAAAACCCATTTTATCTAAATCCATTTTTGCAGAATGTAGCTGTCTGTTGATTTAGTAATGTTCTGACAGGACAGGTTTGGTTTCTTCAGGGTCATATGCCAGTCTGAATGCTATTCACAGAACTACAAAACTCCTCCTTAGGTAAGTGCAGGCTTTGCTTATTTAATATGAAGCTACTACTACAATGAATGTTGGAGGAATCATGCTGGAGTCAGTTTTGTAATAATTTGACAAACACCAATATTACTCATAAACTGTGCCAGTCACATTCTCTCATGCACACAGCCACCCTTATTAATAATAATATTAATTTACATTTATATAACTTCTTAACTCAAACCTAAACTCACAAAATAGGTACAAATAGATTGTCAAACACCATATCTTCTCAGAAAAACTGCACAACCTTCTAGCATGAAGCAAGCTAAGATCCTTCATTTTGACAAAGGCACGCTACAAATATATATATATATATATATATATATATATATATATATGTGTGTGTGTGTGTGTGTGCGTGCGTGCGTGTGCGTGTGTATGTGTGTGTGCGTGTGTGTATTATGGATGAGGGTGGATGATAAACTTCTCAATAATTTGTGTAGCTTATACACAACAGAGGTAATAACATGACTATACATTTCTTTTGTTTTCTTAACAACTTTCACCTTTGTTTTTAAAAACCTGCAATATGAATTGGCAGCCTATCAAGCACTTGCTTTATGATGCTTTGTAGACTGTCTTTCTTAGTTGGTGGATCACGTGAGGTTCATTTGAGAACCTGCACGCAGCATTAGGAACTGTTGGCTCTCTCATTAACTCAAGCAGCCTTTCGGGCTTTTGAAGATAGAAAAATGCCAGCTACAGTAGTTTTCTGGGCAGCCTGCCCATCAAGTCACTCTTTACAGGAAATTGCACTGCTGTTCCATGGCATATTCAGTGCTGTAAAGAAAACAATCAAATAATGCTGGTATTCTCTATTGTTAAGGAAAATGCATTCAGCTGTCATTTATTAAAAGGCTGGATCTTAATTTTTTTATCTTTTTCAAGCAGTGTCTTTGTAAGATAGGACAAATA
Organism: Erpetoichthys calabaricus; assembly: GCF_900747795.2. Lineage (NCBI taxonomy): Eukaryota > Metazoa > Chordata > Cladistia > Polypteriformes > Polypteridae > Erpetoichthys > Erpetoichthys calabaricus. Next base: position 267,254,521 of record NC_041395.2, on the reverse strand, counting down.
TTCTTCTTTCAAAGTGTTGGTGATTAAGGCAAGTGCGTAAGTCAAAAAAGTGACATTGGTGCCAATGCTCTGCAAATAGCCCTCAATCCCTCTTGCATACACACATGCACCATGAAAATAACCCACATGCGCATTTGATTTGCACATTTCAGGCTTGCTTTTGTGTCAATGCAGAGCACTGAGGTGTGGTTCATAACTCATCACTATTTTTTCTTGTACACAGAATTCAGAGATCAGTAGATATTTATGTCAAACCAGTATAAGATCTTCTAGACCAACATGCAATATTTTGCCACTCTCCAGTGCAAATAAATATAATAAAAGGGTATTAAAACACATAACTTTCTTTTAGAAAGTCTAAATATCACCTACTGAGTACGCACAAATACAGTTTTGGTTTTACTGCATCGTGTAGGAACTCTGAGAAATAGACATTTATATGTTTACTGACAATCACGTATTTAGTCATGTTTATGTTTCGCATAAGCTATTAAATTCAACAGAATTAAAAGTGTTTTGCTCCTGATTTTCTTTTGTATTCAATGTCTGGTGCATCACGTTGCAGTGTCCAACAGTAGTCAGCAAGCATTGACGGATTCCAGTTGCCCTGGTATCATTTCTCCATCGTAGCAATGTCCTGGTGAAACCTTTCACCGTGCTCGTCACTGACAGCACCGAGATTTGCGGGGAAGAAGTCCAAGTGTGAGTGGAGGAATTGAATCTTGAGTGACATGTTGCACTTCATTGTCTTGTATGCTTTGAGAAGTTTGTCTACCAGCTGAATGTAGTTTGGGGCTTTGTAATTGCCCAGAAAATTGTCAACAACGTCTTTGAAGGCTTTCCAGGCAACTTTTTCCGGCCCAACTAACAGATCTTCAAACTGCTTGTCACTCATAACATGTCTGATCTGGGGGGCAACAAAAATGCCCTCTTTGATCTTGGCATCAGTTATTCTTGGGAACATCTGTCTTAAATAACGAAAATCTTCGCCTTCTATGTTTTCACAAAATTCTTCATGAGTTCCAGTTTTATGTGAAGAGGAGGCAAAAATATCTTTGCCGGGTCGACAAGCGATTCATCTGCCACATTTTTCTGTCCTGGAACTAACTTTTTACTGAGTGGCCAGTTCTTTTGAGAATAGTGCGAATCTTTGGCACGGCTCTCCCATTCACAGATGAAACAACAGTACTTTGTATAGCTGAGCTGCAGTCCTAGTAACAGAGCAACAACTTTAAGATCTCCACAGATATTCCAGTTGTACCTGTTATACTGGACATGCTTCAGCAACAATTCCATATTCTCATGCGTTTCTTTCATGTGTGCTGCATAGCCAACAGGTACTGAAGGATAAACGTTGCCATTGTGTAACAGAACAGCTTTCAGGGTTAACATTGACAAATCAATGAAGAGACGCCACTCTTCTGGATTGTGATCACAACCCAAGGCCGAGAACAATCCTTCTATGTCACGAAAGAAACGGAGACTGTCGATTTGTGCAAAAATTTTGGTCATATCATGATGTCGGCCTCGAAACACAGAAATTTTCTTACCTGGTGACAGCAAACACTATTCCTGCAGTCTCAAACCCAGAGCTCGGCTTTTGCTTTTGACAGACCCAAATCTCTGACCAAATCATTTAGTTCGGACTGTGTTATCAGATGTGGATTGCCTGATGAGCACGGTTCAAAATCCAGGTCAATGTCACTGTCAGTACCCTGCATTGCAATTTCTTCATCTGGTTCGTCTAAGGTCCAATCCTCTGGTGGTTTCGGAATTGGAAGACTGTCGTCATGTGGCACGGGTCTCATTGCTGAAGGCAGATTAGGATATTCAATTGACTTCTTGTTTTTGGCAGAGAAACCAGACACATTAGTCAAACAGAAGTAACAGTCCGTCACATGGTCTTTCTGTTCTCGCCATACTGTATCATTGGAACAGCAAACGGCATTGTCTTTCAAGTGCCTCTGAGCCAGGCTCTCAGACTGACAGCACACGTCACACAGCAAATGTGAGGCACCCATTCCTTGTCTTGATCACCAATTTTGCAGCCGAAATACAGATGATAAGCTTTCTTCACAAGAGCAGTCATCCAACGTCTCTGAGGCGCAAGTGTATATTCACCACAGATATAGCAGAATGTATCGCGGCTGTTACGACATTGACGAGACATATCGCCCGACATGAAAATGTCTATAGCATCAAGCATACTTATTGTTATATTGCTACAGATACTATACTTCACTATACTGATACTACACATGCACACTGACTATCTATATTAACCAAATGAGCAGGATTGGTGTATGCAAGCCACCTTTATAGCATGCTGAGACAGCGTCAAGCTCGTTCAGACCTGCCCAGGCATGCCCAGGAAGTCAACTTCCACAGAACAGCTTCCAACCTGGCCTGATTCCATGCCTGGACATACCCAGGCTGCACAAACCGTTGTTGATAAGTCACTTACGGGAGCAAAAATGTTTGGATACAAATATAAGAAAAAATCATGAAAAAAACTGAAGATTTCTCTGAAATGGTACGTGATGGGTAAATGTTGATGTGATATTCGTGATCAGCACCCACAAATCTGTAAGAAACACCCAAAAGTGTTCAAGAAGCAAAAACTTTGTTGTGCAGTGTAATTGATAAATGTAAGAATATATGTGATTATAGCTATTTAAACAGCTCTGATTAGTATTATATTAAAGTAATTTTTTAAATTAATCAAATACATAGGACTACCTAAAATGAAGGTGCTATACTTTGCATTTGTTGAATATTTAATATTAATTTTTTAATTTGTACATAGTCATGCACTACTTTGTACCGCTCTCTCACAGCTGCCCAGTCCTGAGTTAAAGTGCCAAGCTGGTCTCTATGGAGTTATCACATTCTCGCCGTTACCTCTACCCTGGCTACTCTCTGCTTCTGCACTGGGTACTCTGCTTCACATACTTACGGTACACAAGTAATGGAAACAACATACTGTGAATGTGTTTCAGAGACCTCAGAGAGGCTTTTTGGACATACCAGCCCCAATGGTGGAGTTTAACACTAGAGAACACACCTGGAAGGAAGTCCCGGAGATGGTTACGGCAGTCAGAGCCAGCTCTGCTCCAAAACCCAGTGGAGTACCCTATGAGAAGTACAAGCACTCCCCAGAGCTCCTCAGAATCCTCTTGAAGATGCTACGAGTGATTTGGTGAAGGGGACGGTAACAAAATGTTGGAGGCAGGCAGAAGAAGTCTGGATACCCAAGAAATAGAATTCAACAAAACTGGAGCAGTTTAGATCCATCTCACTTCAGAGTGTGGAGGGGAAGATCTTCTTCAGCGTCCTATCTAGAAGGATGAAAGATTTCCTCCTAAAGAATGGGTAGGTTGACACCTCAGTACGGAAAGGTGGAATTCCTGGAGTTCACAGGGTGCCTGGAACTTGTGGGAGTTGTGACCCAGTAGATCAGGGAAGCACGTGAAGGAAAGGAAACCTGGTTGTGCTGTGGCTTGATCTTGCAAACACATATGACTCAATACCCTACAAGCTGGTTGAAACTATTCTAGATTGATACTATGTACCCAGCAAGATCAAGGACCTCATTCTGAACTGCTGGGTGTACCATCTCAGTTATTTTCTTCAACCTTGCCATGATCATGGTGGTCAAGGCAGGTGAGCCTGAGTCGCAGAGGCCCACTGTTCAAGTATGGCACTCGGCAGCCACCAGTCAGAGCATTCATGAATGACTTGACTGTCCCTACTACATAAGTGCCTGGTAGCAGGTGGACACTCCAGAGCCTGGAAAAGCTCATCTCCTGGGCAAGAATGAGCTTCAAACCAGCAAATTCAAGGGCCATGGCGCTGAAGAGAGAATAGGTGGTGGACAAGTTTCACATTTTTGTGGCAGGCATTGCAATAACATCCATTACAGAGAAACCATTAACAGGTCTAGGCACGGTCTTTGACTGTAGCTTTAGGGATGCAGTGGCTGTCCAAGCAGTGAGCAAGACGCTTGAGATTTGGCTCACCACAGTAGACAAATGTGGTTTACCTGGCAGCTTCAAGGCTTGTGATTATACTAAAATGACATCTTGCCCCGTATCCTGTTGCCTCTGCTGATGTATGAGGTGACTATGTCAACTGTGGAGACCCTGGAGAGGAAGATCAGTTATCATCTCCATACACAGTTTAAGCAGTGCAGCACTGTATGGGAGGAGCAATAAGCTCCAGCTCCTGATAAACAGCCTGGAAGAAGAGTTTAGAGTGTCACACACAAGAGAGACACTGCTCTATCGGGACTCCAGGGACTCTAGTGTGGTATCAGCAGGCATCTTAGTACAGACAGGTAGGAAACTGAGAGCCCAGGATAGTCTGGAGCTAGCGGAGTCTTGGCTAAAACACAAGGTTCTGGCGGGTGTTTTGACAACAGGGTGGGCCCATGGCAAGGACAAATGCCATCTAGTCCTGGAGGAAATGAGTGCAGGCATGGAAGTGGAGCGAACCAGCTGGAAGGTAGGCATGAGGACAAGGTTGGAGGGAGTGTTGGAGAGGAAATTATCTTGGGGTGACATCTGGCAGGCTGAACCTGAGTGCATCAAGTTAATGGTTCAAGCCATCTATGATGTCCTCCCCAGCCCAGAAAATCTACATACCTGGGGCAAGACTGAGCCTCCAGTATGTTCTCTCTGCACTGGAGAGGGCTCACTGGAGCACATCCTCAGTAGCTGCACAGTAGCCCTAAGTGAGGGTCGCTACCACTGTCTAAATGACCTGGTGATCAAGTCAGTGTAGGAGGCCATCTCTAGAGCCATGACTAAAAATACGATAATCTGCATCACCTTAGTCAGGTTAGGAGAGCTGCCTCAGCCACAACCCTTCAGTAGTAGCTGGCCTGTTCACTTCATTGTTGGACTGGGAACTGCAAGTAGACTTGTGCAGACAGTTTAAGTTCCTGGACCATGTTACACCAACTTCTTTGAGTTCAGACATGGTGTTAGCATCTGCCTCTTCAGAGCAGGTGCTTATAGTGAAATTGACAATCTCTTGGAAGGACTGCATTGAAGAAGCTAATGAACAAAAGTGGTCCAAGTATCATTGAGCTGGTGGAGCTGTGCTTCTTCATACTTATTGTGGGCCCACTAAGGTGGGGTGTAGAGGCTTTGCTGGTTGCACTTTATGCAAGGTCTACACCCTGCTTGGCATCAAAGGAGCTGCAAAAAGGAGAGCCATAAAGTCCACCATAGAGGCTGCAGAGAGGGCCTCCAGGTGGCTTTGGATCAGGAGGTCTGAATCGGGGACTATTGCTGCTGGGACACATGCCAGGGCTGATCAACCCCGGCTTGGTCACCTGAGAGAGGGTGTCTGATGTTGCAAGACCCAAAACACCCGATGACCACAGGAAACATCACTGATGATGTGTCCTAGTGCATCCTTGAATGCATCTTTGAACTGTCTGGTGTGCGTGCCCTCAGAAAAAATATTGCAGGGTCTTTTCCTGGATTACACCACATCCTGACATCATACACTCCTGAATTAAAATAAATTGACTGTTGCATATGTTCATTGCACTTTATGTCTTCATTTTCACATGCTGCCATATATTTATCTAAACTTGAATACAATCTCTGTGTGTGTGAGTGTAAGTTGTATATGTTCTCCTAATGTCAGTGTTTGCTTTTCTCTGTGTAATCTTGTTGTCCTTTGATACTGACCAAGACATGTTTATTTGGTTATCTGCAACTACAGAGCTCCACTTGTTTTTGTGAATGTGCCCTGCTGTGGTGGACTGACACACTATGTAGGGCTGACTTCTATGTTACATCTGAAGTCACTGGGTGAGACTCCAACCCTACAGTTCAGTGGCTTTGGAAAATGAGTAGATGGCAGGATTTAGCAATTTTATACTGTTGAACAGTGTTCATAGTAAGTTCATTTTCTCTTAAGTTGGTTTATGAACATTTTTGTCAAGGGTTGCGGAAGTGTTGCACTTAAGTGTTGCACTTAATAGAGATCCTTGGGTTCAAGTCCTGTTTATGTAGTGTTTGTATGGTTTTCTCTTAATAACCTGTGGCGGAAGGCTGGGACCCTTACCTGCCCTGAATCTGGAAAGACCGGGGGGGAGAGAGTACTTCCTGGACGGGGCAGGGCAGCACCCTTGGTTTCCAGCGGGACCACGGGTCATGAGCATGGGAGCTCAACCCTGCTGTGGCCCATGGCCACTACCAGGGGGGGCATGGACATTTTCAGGGCCCTATTTGGCTGAACTTCCACCACACCCTGAAGTATGGCTGGAAGAAGCTTGTTGGGCACCTGGAGTCCTTCTGGGTGCCCTATAAAAAGGGGCCGGTTGCCAGAAGTGAATGGCCAGAGTCTGGAGGAAGAGGACAAAGTCTGAGGAGGAGTGAAGGCAGAAGGACTGGCGGCAAAAGGGACTGTGAGGTGTTTTACTGTGTGTGCCTGATTATTGTAAATAAACCATGTGCTGTGTGGCAAAGTCATGTCCTGCCTGTCTGTGTCAGGGATAGGGTAGCTGGTTGTACGTGCTGTGGGCTTCACAAACCCTTTCACTGGGTTATTTGTTTTTTCTCTCACATCTGAATGTCATCAGTGTTAGGGTAATCGTCAATTCAGAATTGGTCTGCTTATGTGCATGATTTTGTTCTGCAGTTGAATAAAATCTGATCCAGGTTTGTATCCTGGCCCCTGATTCTACTGAGATAGGCTATGACCTCCATGATCCTCAATTAATTCTTATTGAGCGGTTTTGTTATGTTTTGTTAAGCTATCTTACATTTCTGTCAGGTTCTAAAGAAATTAATACAAGCCAGCTAACACTTTAAGATCAATCCAAGTGTGCACTACATTACTACTAAAGCTTATTATGGTAATTCAGCATACTTAATTCCTATCTACTTTCCTGTAGATGTGACGTAATTAGTACATTTTGCTGGCAATAAGACAGCATTTTAAAACAAAGCTCACTAAACAAATTGATGTGTTTAGGGCTTTCTGTACAATGTCCAATTCTAAAAATGTGAAATCACAACAAATTAAACTGATTTGGCTGGTATATTTGAATGTTTTATTCTCATTTGCCTACAGGCATAAAATGAAAGGCAAATTTTTAGAAGAATAATTATTTTGTCTCCTTCATTGGCATTGCTGTAAGAGTAAACATTTGTCTTCCAAGAAAAAAGTTGCGCAATACACTATATGCAATGAAAATGCTCTTGGTACAAAGATAGCATTGCATAATTTGCAAAATAATTTAGATATGAAAATTGTACAAGTTTTCTGTTTTGCATTACAAACTAAAGTGCTATTTTTTAAAACTGACATTGTCAACTAAGCTCACTTTTCATTTGAGTCGGTTTTTGGAATTTCTTTGATATTAAAGACTGTGTATATATATTGTACATAATAAGATGAAGGGTGCCTAGTGTGACAACCTAACCTAGGAGGATAAGCATTCAGTATGGCAAAATGGCAACTAATTAACTAAAATGCACTAATAAAGAGAAGAAGCCAATTTAATAGACAAACATAAACAAGCCCTAGTTGGATGATTTTGGCTGTACTTGTTTTCTGACCAAAACTCTAATGCTCAAAGCACTAAAATGCTCTTGTGTTCACCTCTCTCTTTCTCTCTGCAAACTCTGGAAGCACTTCATACCTGCCAGCTGAATTATTATCCCAATCCATGTCTTGAAATCGGTGCTCAAAGGGCTACTGGCAGGGAGAGGCCATGGTGTACATTCATAATAATCCCCAAAATTCTTTCCAAAGTCAAGAACACTTTTTGAAGGCCATGAAGTCGTTCCAATAGCATACCCATATATAGCTGTGGAACTTTGAATGCTCAGCATTTAATCATAGGCTGTAGATGTCTGCTGACAGCAGGTATATACAAAAATGTTGGGTGCACATAGAACAAAGCCATAATCATCCTGGATTAATTCAACCCCTCTGTATGTTTCTCAAAAAGTGTGAGGTCTCTTGTTTATTTTTTATTCATTTTTATTTGCATAACTAGAAGGAAAATTGAAACTAGAAGTTTAGCCCAGTGTTAGACTGATTGGCCGGCGGAGAGTAGAGGCTGAAGCTCAGTGGCCAACCATGAAGCAGGATCTATCTATCTATCTATCTATCTATCTATCTATCTATCTATCTATCTATCTATCTATCTATCTATCTATCTATCTATCTATCTATCTATCTATCTATCTATCTATCTATCTAAATAAAATGCATTGTACTTGCAGATGATCTTTTATTAGTTGTTGACTCTCATGAACACAGAGCTCGTCCCCATGACTTATTACAAAATCAAACCTGTTTAATTTTATCAGAGCGACTCACAGACTAGTTGGAGTAAGTCAATGTGTATGTCACATTAGGTGACTGGCTTCTCAGGACCTTGCCACCGATAAGCCATGATTATGTAAATGAAGGCTATGACTGAAAATCACTGTAAAAGTCACACAATGTAAACGTTAACATTATACAAAGTTATTGTCTGTTATACCTGCATTTTTATCACTCTTTAATTTAATATTGTTTTTTATCAATATGCTGCTGCTGGAGTATGTGAATTTCCCCTTGTGATTAATAAAGTATCTATCTATCTATCTATCTATCTATCTATCTATCTATCTATCTATCTATCTATCTATCTATCTATCTATCTATCTATCTATCTATCTATCTATCTATCTATCTATCTATCTATCTATCTATCTATCTATCTATCTATCTCACAATGATGCAGGGAGTAGTTTTGCTGTCTCATTGGATATTGTCATTACTTCAGTTCCCCTCTAAGGTACTATTGGCAAGGAATTTGCATGTTCTAATCATGTGCATATGTGATTACTTCTAGACATTTTTCTTTGATTTTTTTTGTGATGATTGGTATTTCAAACAGACTGGTTTTTGTCCTCATCTGATTTCTAGCATGGTTTGCTCCAAATTCCTGTGATGCTAATGAGAATCTTGCAAGGATAAAACACATACACACACACACACATATATATATATATACACAATATACAGTAATAAATAATTGAATGCTATATAGTATATGCAATTACTTTAAAGAAATTGAAGAAGATTTGATATTTAGTTCATTTACTCTTTATCAGTCTTAACTGATTTGACCATAAAATTTATTCATCTATTATCAAATCTGCCTAACACAGGTCAGGGCTATGAGAAGCTGAGGCCTACAATGGCAGCATTGGGCACAAGGTGAAAGCAAACCCATAAGAGGGCACCTGCCCATTGCAGGGCAAGGACCATATTATAGTATATGTACTTTACAGTGTTCACAGATTCACTTCTTAAATTTTTGAACCCAAACTGCTAATCCATCACAATTTTATATCTGATCATTTCCACTGTCTGATGAGTGCATCCTCTGACCAGCATTTTAGTCCTTTGTTCCATTCATTGCATTTTTTAGTGTGGAAATTAGCAAATTAAATACATGTTTGATAACCTGTACTGTACATTGCCTTTTTATCTGTTTTTAAAAATTGTATCAAATTTTCTACTTTGTTAGTTAGTGGGTCACTCAGTCTGCTCTCCTTGTGAAGGTCCATTTTAGCTTCAGTTAATCTGCCCTGGATCTTTTGCCTTTTATTGGCATGACTTCTTAACTGGTCTACAATCAAGTAACACCACTTCCAAAACTAAACACCTTTCTTCCTTCTGCCTTTTTAAGGTTTATGACTTCCTAAATTAACCCACACCTGCTAGTTTGATCTCCTTTTTCTTCTATAAGTCTAACTCACCGATGGGAAGAATAAACATATTCTTCTCCTGCCTGAGCTAAAAGAAAATCTATTTTACAGCATCCTGTGGTTTCTGGACCTTTATTGACATATCAGATGGGACGCTGGAAGAGAAATTGGCCTCATTTGTTTCTCTTGTCCTCGTAATGGCAGAACTCTTCTTAGGGGCAGCAAATTGACAGGCCATGGTTTCAGTGAGCAAACAGCCCAACGTATTTTATTGGTTTCCTTTTGTGATATTCAGCTTAATGTTGCTGGCCTGATTAGCTTCCAAAGTTGTAAAGGTAAACCAGAATATTAATCACAAGGGACTAAATGATTCCTTTGTACTACTCGTTACGTGATAAATTGTTTGAAACTGAACATTTCTTGTGCTGGAAAGAACATTAATCACAACACTTAGATTTCTGAGTCGGGTGGTGGGGGGGGGGGGGGGGGGGGGGGGGGGGGGGTGGAGTGGTGAAATGGCTCTGTTATTAGTGATTTTATCTTAGTGTTTTTTGTGTATTTACATAAATTTTAATGCTGAAAAATGATGCATAGGCAGTGAGCTTTCTTTTCCAGGTTTACACATAGTGAACTTTTTCATAGGCTGAACCTTTTTTGATCACTTAGAAGCAAGGAACAAACAAGTAATAAAGCTGTCTTATCAAAGCTACTTATGTTTGTAATTTGTAAAGATTTTTACATTTCTCTTTCGGTCATAAGAATAAATATTGTGAGTAGTACATAATGGAAGCAACTGTCCTTAACTAAATAAAACTGGTTGAATTTGTTAATCTGAGCAGTTTTTGATATGTCCATATACAGTAATCCCTCGCTATATCGCGCTTCGCCTTTCGCGGCTTCACTCCATCGCGGATTTTATATGTAAGCATATTTAAATATATATCGCGGATTTTTCGCTGCTTCGCAGGTTTCTGCGGACAATGGGTCTTTTAATTTCTGGTACATGCTTCCTCAGTTGGTTTGCCCAGTTGATTTCATACAAGGGACGCTATTGGCAGATGGCTGAGAAGCTACCCAGCTTACTTTCTTTCTCTCTCTCTTGAGCTGACTTTCTGTGATCCTGACGTAGGGGGTGTGAGCAGGGGGGCTGTTCGCACACCTAGACGATACGGACGCTCGTCTAAAAATGCTGAAAGATTATCTTCAAGTTGCTATCTTTTGTGCAGCTGCTTTCTGAAAGGACATGCTGCACAGTGCTTCGCATACTTAAAAGCTCGAAGGGCACGTATTGATTTGTGCTTGAAAAACAAACTCTGTCTCTCTTATCTGCTCCTGACGGAGGGGGTGTGAGCTGCCGCTTTCAACAGCTTTGTGCCGCGGTGCTTCGCATACTTAAAAGCTAAACAGAGAGAAATGCAAACAAATCAATAGGGCTATCTCTGTGACAGTCACTGCTCCTGACACGCACTCCTTTGAAGAGGTAGATATGTTTGCATTCTTTTAATTGTGAGACAGAACTGTCATCTCTGTCTTGTCATGGAGCACAGTTTAAACTTTTGAAAAAGAGACAAATGTTTGTTTGCAGTGTTTGAATAACGTTCCTGTCTCTCTACAACCTCCTGTGTTTCTGCGCAAATCTGTGACCCAAGCATGACAATATAAAAATAACCATATAAACATATGATTTCTACTTCGCGGATTTTCTTATTTCGCGGGTGGCTCTGGAACGCAACCCCCGCGATGGAGGAGGGATTACTGTACAATTAATCTATACATCCATCCATCCATCCATTTTCCAACCCGCTGAATCCGAACACAGGGTCACGGGGGTCTGCTGGAGCCAATCCCAGCCAACACAGGGCACAAGGCAGGAACAAATCCCGGGCAGGGTGCCAACCCACCGCAGGACACACACAAACACATCCACACACCATGCATACACTAGGGCCAATGTAGAATCGCCAATCCACCTAACCAGCATGTCTTTGGACTGTGGGAGGAAACCGGAGCGCCCGGAGGAAACCCACACAGACACGGGGAGAACATGCAAACTCCACGTAGGGAGGACCCGGGAAGCGAACCCGGGTCCCCAGGTCTTCCAACTGCGAGGCAGCAGTGCTACCCACTGCGCCACCGTGCCGCCCTAATCTATACACATTTTCATTAATATAAAACAAATTAAACAAAAATATTCATTGGGTAGCATTGTGGTGCAGTGATAGGTTAGGTTAAGTTAGGTAGACTTTAGTATTCATGAGGAAAATTTGTGCTGGTGCCTCATGGATCTGGAATTCCGTGATGAAATCCAAGACTAGCTACTGTCTATACAGAGCTTACACAAGTTTTTCTCTGAAAACTCTGGTTCTGGCCTAAATCCTAAAGAAGTATTAACTGTACACTTTAAAATAGTGTCCCATCCACAACAGGTACAACGAGCCTTTTGAGAAGTTCACCTGGAGAAATCTATACATTTATCTTTATTTTAATAAATAACGTACAATAATAACAACAGTAAAAAGAGTGTCATTGAGATGATAATACTGACAGAACTGTTGGTTAATGTATAGAGTAAGCAGGAGCAAAGCTTTACATGAATATCCAAAAAAGTACAGTTTTTGTCGTATGTTACCTACATCATGTATTTTGTAGTGATAGCTGAGAAAAGTTTTCATTCTATTGTTTTCATGCAGAATGGAGATAACTTAGTTTCTAATACAACGTAAGGCTATGGTGACCAACATTGGACAACAGCAAACAATATCAAAATGTCCATGAAAAAATATCATGTTACTGCTGTAACATATTCCACATGTGAAGTCATCTAGTCTTATGCTCATAAAGTTTCAAATACATATATTTTTACTAAACTATTGTTAAAAAGGTCACTTCTGGAAAACTCGCACATGATCTAAAATGTAATGCGTTCAGACCCCCTTACTCATTTATTAGCCATGCATCCAGTCCAGTAACAGCCTATTGATTGGCGAACATTACTTTTTCACATGATATCGACAGTGCAAAGTTCACTGAGAGATGAGTAAAGCTAAAGATTAAAAGATAAAGAATTGTCAGTGAAAACATTATCAGGAATAGAGTATGCCTCCGATTTGTGTATATCCGAGATGCTTCAACAAGCAGAAGGTTAATTCACCCGGGAAATTTCACAGTCTGTATTCTCAATAATTCTGAGGTATTCCAGTTTTGTATATGAATATCAATGTGATGAAAGAAGGAAGATCTACAATTCAAATGGTTGGGCATGTCTGCATGCACTCCATTTATGTTCATGTGAGTGTTTTCCAAAAGTGACTTTTTAAACATTATTTTAGAAAAAACACGTTTGGAATGTGTTGAGCATATGACTGAATTACTTCATATGCAACACAAGTAACGTGAGATTTTTTCATTGATTTTTTGATAATGTTTAAGGTTTAAGGTTTAAAGTTTCTTTATTTAGTCATGTTTACACAAGAAAACATGAAATTTGCCTTAGTTACCATAGACTTATATTGTATTAGAATTTTTTTTATCTTTGTTCTGCATGAAAACAAGAGATTTAACATTTTTTCTCAGCCATCACTACAAACCACATGGGGTTGAAGCATTTTTAAGGCTTCTTGTTTTAAAGGGGTACTATGTTAACACTGAGAATGAGGTGGTTCCAATGTCTGCCTCATTTTGCATTCTTTCAGATACCATCACAAATATCTGTAATATGAAACTGCTAACAAAAAGACCCATTATACTATTCATACTTTCCACCTCCTGGACTGGGAAACTCAATGCAAAAATTAGATGAACATTCAGTAGTCAGTTAATGCAAACCTGCATAGAACATTTGAACAGTCTAGACAAGAACATTCCAATCAGCCCAACAAAAAGTCCTATCCACTTAATTCTTCTAAAAAACATCGTCTAATTTTGAAAGTCCCTACAGGCCTGCTTTCTACCACGCTCCTTGGTAGCTTATTCCATGAGTCTATGGTTCTCTGTGAGAAGAAAAACGTCCTAATGGTTGTGCAAAATTTACTCTTAACAAGTTTCTAACTGTGTCCCCATGTTCTTGATAAACTCATTTTAAAATAACAGCCTCGATCGACTGTACTAATTCCCTTCATAATTTTAAACACTTCAATGTCTCCTCTTAATCTTCTTTTGCTTAAACTGAAACGGTTCATCTCATATTTAATCCCTTTAGCCCTGGAATCAGGCCAGTTGCTCTTCTCTGAACTTTTTCCAGCACTTCTATGTCCTTTTTGTAGCCTGGAAACCAAAACTGCACCCTGTATTCCAGATGAGGCCTCACCAGTGTGTTTTAAATCTTCAGCATAAACTCCTTGACTTGTACTCTTCACATCAGGGCACTATATAATCTAACATTCTGGTAGCCTTCTTAATGGCTTCTGACCACTAAACCCTTCTCATAAGGTGTACTTTGAATTTTGTATTCAAACCTAACATTTTTACTTCATAGTATTCTACATTTACATACTTACAATTAATTTCATCTACCACAGACCTGCCCACGCCTGTATGTTGTCCAAGTTCTTCTGTAACAGGATAAATATCCCTATAGCTGAATGGCAATTGTAATATAATTGGCATTATAAATGGATGTAACAAATCGGTCATGTTGGACATGCAAATGCAATTTGGAAAGAGCTGGAGAAATCTTGTGCATTCATTTAGGTTTCCAATTAATAAATACATTCATAAAGCAGTACCAATAACGAAGGCATGATTGTCAGTTCAATTCTCATTCACAATCACTGAGTGACCCTGAGCAAATCATTTAACCTGTTTGTGCTCTAGATGTAAAAATAAAAGCATGGGAATATATGTATTCTGATCTTTCTAAGTGCTTTGAGCATGAAACATATACAAGACTTTACTATTATTATTTATTTATGAAAATTTTCTCTGGGTACTCTGGTCTTCTTCCAACATTACAAAGGTGTGTGTATTATGTAATCTGGCAATTTAAATGAGCCCAGTGTGAATACGGATGTGTAGGTTTGTTTCCTGCCTTACTCCTAAAGTGATCCTGCAATAAGGATCACTTCAGAAATAAGGCTGGTCAGTAAAGATAAAGATATGTTTTATACAAAGACTTTATTTGTAGCCCTATGAGTTGCTATCACTAAGTGTAAATTTTAATTCGTTAAAACTTAAAGTATTTAAATAACAATCAATGATTTATCTTTACTTCACTTGTTAGTTAAAGTCTTCAGTCATTAAATTAATTTCCATTAACAGACAAAATCTCAAATTTTGATGAATTTAGCATGAAACATAGCTGTTTAAAAAAATTCAGAATAAATAGTGATGATTTTTTTACATGAGATCATTGCAGGAGATTTTTGTTTTTGGCACTTCACAGGAAAATGTCAGATTCATTCCAGCAACTGGAAACTTAAGATTTTATAAACTATATTAAATGAAGTAACTTGTCTTTAAGTAGCTATTCAAATAACTTGGTTGCCCAGTCAAAAAATATTTTACTTTTTGACTCTAATATGAGCCACGTGGCATTAATGTAGTCTGTTTCCATCAACACTGCAATGCTGAGTATTCCAATAATATTTCAGTAGGATAAAGAAAAAAAGGTGTTTGCCTAAATAAGACAAACTTCAAAATTTCATCCATTTACTGGTATGACTCAATGACACTTCCTCATTATGACGGACTTCATGCCTGAGAAACTTCAGTGTTTGGGTAGGGTTGGCCACTAAAATAAATTACAGGTGTAAGTAAGGAAGTGGAAAGAGATGGGAAAAGCACAAAAGCTGCTTGATTCCAAAGCAGAGTGGGAGTTAACACCATAGATCTGTGAAGTAAAGGTACAAACCACTCGCTGTAGGTGATTAATTCAAGAGGAGTTTGCTTCAAAGAAAGGTTAAAGAAACTTGATATCAAACTATCTCAATATAAAACCAATGAAAAGTCACAAAATTAATTTTAAAATTAATTTCAAAAGATAACAGAAAATACAAACTGATTTAGTTATGTAAAAATGTTCATTCTTTTAAAATAAAAATTAACGTCAGTGTTTTTTTTCCAGTCACGTCTACTCTGTTGTCTAGTTTTTGGAAGAAAAGTTAACATTTGAATTTTTTTACATTTGTATATAAGTGCATTTATATGTGAACATTAATTATCTCTCTCTCTTTCTCTCTCTTTATATATATATATATATATTTATATATATTTGCAGTTGGAGATCCACAAAGGGAGAAAAAACGAATCACGTATCATAAAATAGTTTTATTCCTGAGCTTTCAACCCCTATCAGGGGTCTTCATCAGAGGATAATGCTTAGACTTACAAGAATCAAAGGCAATATATAGCAACACATTCAGTATCTTTGATATATGCACATACTAAATCGACAGGACACACATTCAACTGGGACAACGTAAAAGTAAAATTTAACGGCAGTACAAAAAGCGCCAGAGAGTTGGCCGAGTCTTGGCTATCAGATGAAAACGCCATCAACAGACACTTGGACATAAACCCAGCATATGCCAACTTAAGGACAGATACACATTAATTAAACTATACAACCCCCCCACCCCCCCCCTTGATCATACTGACTTAGTCACCTCCACCCACCCCCCCATCCCCCCCCCCACCCCCATACTGAATGTGTTGCTATATATTGCCTTTGATTCTTGTAAGTCTAAGCATTATCCTCTGATGAAGACCCCTGATAGGGATTGAAAGCTCAGGAATAAAACTATTTTATGATACGTGATTCGTTTTTTCTCCCTTTGTGGATCTCCAACTGCAAATATGCAAACCGTATCACAGACCTTCTCTTCCATATATATATAAAGGCTTGTCATCTGATCATTGGTTTTCAAAGTCATAATTTGTTTTAGTTATCTACTTTAAGGAACTTAGTTTGCATCAGATTTAAAATGTGCAGATTGTAATATTGTTGTAGAAACTGCTACACTTATCAGGCACATAGAAATTTCCAGTCATTGATGTAATGTGAAAGTGAATTACCCAGAAAAGAAAGATAATCTGTGCAATCATCAAAAAAAACAATTATTAAGAAAAAAACCCACATAGACATGAGAAGACTGTGCAACCTCCACATAGACAGAACTCTGGATCAATCAGGAAGCAGTGCTAACCACTGTACCATCATCTCACAAAGATTCAGTAAATACACAGACTACATTTATGGAAAGGAGTCTTCCTCTTAAACCATTTTGGTAATTTTGCACTCAGTGAGTTGCTACTTTCTTAATTATCATATTATCATTTTTTTAAATAAAGTCTGCTTCTCTGTCTATCAGGTAGTCCTCCTTGATGGCTCTCAGATTAAAAATAATTTTCTTTGTGTAAACTAATTTGTAGACAAACTTTTATTAGTAGTAGTAACAATGTTGCATTACTCATACACTTCCTTTTTGTTATCTAGTTAATCTGGAGCTTTTAGCAGCAATAAACAAAGCTTTTAAGTCTACTTTTAACTCCTGGTTAATGACTGCCTTGACTCCGTGCTCCATTCTATTTTCCCACCCATAAGTTAGTCCTCTTCAGATGGAAATTTACCTAATTAGATAGAGGGTTAGGGTGGATTGGTGGGATTATCCTGCATATAAAAACACTTTCTCTTCTAATTATGGCCCTTTGACTGCTCTGTTTTTTATGCCTATACCTGTACTTATTGTAGAATTTGAGGGGAGGAGGTTAAGGAATGTTAATATTTCATACCATTTTTAAAACAATGCATGTGTGTGAGTGGGTGTGTGAGGTGTGAAAGAAGTGAATGTTTGCTTCCATTGCATTCATTATGCTTTTTCTTAATGTATTAATAACCTTTAAACAAATATTTGATAATATAGTCATAATCATCTGCAAGTTTATTTTAGACAATATAAGCTACTGCCCACTGGATTTAAACAAGTGGTAGATATTTAGCAGATTACATTTACTTTTGGTTATTCCATTTTCAGAATCACTTTGTCCTGGTATGAGTCAAAGTTATAAAAACCTGAACACAGGAAAGCCAACCAACTTCTTCTGGGGTTCACCCAATCTCCTTTTCCCATGTGTAGTGACTAGTTTATCTTTTGTAGGAAGAACCTAAGGGCATCTTCAAAAAAATCCCAAAAAACAACTTCAAGATTCTTCTTATAGAATAGAATAGAATGCCTTTGATTGTCACTATACACATGTACAATGAGATTAAAAGCAGCTCCTTCATTGCAGACATATATGTAGAACACAACAAGTAAATAAACAAATAAACAAATGGTGCAAAAAGTTGCAAAAAAGTTCTGTGACGCTATATACATATGGAAAGAATAATAACTAATCGGGTTATTGCACATTATTTAAATACTGGAAAGAATAAATAACTATTGCACTATTGGGCTATTACACATAATTTAAAAATCGCACAATAATGATGATCATGTGCTGTGAGTAGTGGATGTTGCACCCTGAGAGTATTGATATTTTACAGTATACAGATATTACACAGTTATTATCAGTACCATTCAGATATTGGGTATTGCACAGTTGATGGATAGAAGGAAGTCCAGGGGTTGGGGGGTTAGACTGTGTAGTCAGTGCATGTGTGAGTTTAGAATGGTTATGGCTTTTGGGAAAAAACTGTTCTTGAGTCTGTTTGTCCTTGTTGTGATGCACCTGTAGCGCCTCCCTGAAGGCAACAGGTCAAACAGATCAGAGCCGGGGGTGGGAGCTGTCCTTGATGATGTTTTTTGCTCTGCTGAGGCAGCGGGAGGTGTAAATGTCCATCAGGGAGGGGAGAGGGCAGCCGATGATCTTCTGTGCTGCCTTTACTACTTGCTGAAGCCTCTCCTTGTCTGCCATGGTGCAACTGCCGTACCATACTGTGATACAGTACGTCAGCAGGCTCTCGATGGACGAGCGGTAGAAGGTCAGTAGCAGGTTGGAGTCCAGGTTGTGCTTTCTGAGGACCCTCAGGAAGTGTAACTGCTGCTGAGCGTTCTTGATGACTGCTGTGATGTTGTCTGTCCAGGAGATGTCAGCGGAGATAAGGACGCCGAGAAACCGGAAGGTATGGACCCTCTCCACACACTCACCGTTGATGTAAAGGGGGGCTAAGTCTGTGCTGTGCCTCCTGAAGTCGACAATGATCTCCTTGGTCTTCCTGGTGTTCAGAGCCAGATTGTTCTTTGAACACCAGGCTGCCAACTTCAGGACCTCCTCTCTGTAAGCTGCCTCATCTCCCTTTGAGATGAGTCCGACCACTGTGGTGTCGTCAGCAAACTTGACGATGAGATTGTTGTTGTGGGCTGGACTGCAGTCGTGGGTGTAGAGACAGTACAGAAGGGGGCTCAGCACACAGCCTTGTGGGGTACCGGTGTTCAGTGTGCGAATGGAGGAGTGGTGGGGGCCGAGTCTCACAGTCTGGAGCCAGTTGGTAAGAAAGTCTTTTATCCAGACACATGTGAGAGGGGGGAGGCCAAGAGTTACCAGTTTGGTGATGACAATGTCTGGAATGATTGTATTAAAAGCTGAGCTGTAATCCACAAAGAGCATCCGGACGTAGCTCTGCTGCTGCTCCAGATGGCTCAGCACAGAATGGAGAGCTACGGCGATGGCGTCTTCTGTGGATCTGTTCACGCGATATGCGAATTGGTAGGGATCGAAGTCTTGGGGGAGATAGTCTTTGATGTGGTGGAGAACCAGTCTCTCGAAGCACTTCATGATTACTGGAGTGAGGGCCACAGGGTGATAATCATTTAGGCTGGTGATGGGAGACTTCTTCGGCACTGGAATGATTGTGGCTGATTTTAGGCAGGACGGAATGACTGCCTGGGCTAGGGAGATGTTGAAGATTTTGGTAAAGATAAAGGTGAGCTGGTGGGCACACGCTCTGAGCACCCTACCAGGCACTCCATCTGGGCCGGCAGCCTTCTTGGGGTTCACTGCCAGGAGCACCCGTCTGACATTGTAGGCCCTTTACAGTGAGTGGAGTAGTGCAGGAACCCGGTGAGGGTGGGAGTTGTGATGATTCAAAGCAAGCAAAGAAGCAGTTTAGCTCCTCTGCTAGCTGTGCACTCAGATCTCCTGTTGTTGCATCACAGCCTCTGTAGTTTGTGATGTTTCGTATTCCCTGCCACACCTCCCATGTATTGTGGCTGGACAGGTGGGACTGTATGCTCCTTTTATGGTCCGTCTTGGCTTTTTTAATTCCACTTTTCAGAGCGGCTTGGGCAGCCCTGTACAGAGCTCTGTCACCTGACCTGAAGGCAGCGTTGCGGGCTCTGAGAGTGTACGGACCTGGCAGGTCATCCAGGGTTTCTGGTTTGGGAAAACCCGAATGTTTTTGTCCACAGTCACATTTTCGATGCAGAACCTGATATAGTCCAGTACCGTTCCTGTGAATGTTTCCAGCTCTTGGTGTTCAAATATGTCCCAGTCCATCTGTTCAAAGCAGTTCTGTAGTTTGGAGAGTGCATTTTCAGGCCAGGTTGTAACAGTCTTTATGGTGGGCCTGGCACTGCGTCTGAGGGGGGTGTAGGCTGGGGAGAGCAAGAGAGAAAGGTGGTCGGACTGTCCGAGTTTGGGGAGGAGTATAGCTCTGAACGCGTGCTTGACACGTGCTTATCCTATTACAGAGTGTGAGCTTAATGGTTGAGGGAGTGAGCCTTATTTCAATGACTTGTACCTGTGATCATATTCAATCCAAAGTTTTGACTGAAGGTGTGGATAAAGGCACTGACTGACAGGTAAATCTACGCTTAAAGAACTTAAGCTACCATAACAACCCAACTACTAAAGCAGAGAAAACAACTAACTCCTGTGCTAACCTTAGGGCACATGACAATATTGGAACAATGGTTAAAAAGGATATTAGGAAAGCTAAAAAGCAGTTAGACAGAAATATTGCAGAAAAGGAGAAAGATGAACAAAATATATTATTTCAGTATTTTAGTAGTGAAAGTATATTCAAGGAT
Source organism: Erpetoichthys calabaricus (assembly GCF_900747795.2). Classification (NCBI taxonomy): domain Eukaryota; kingdom Metazoa; phylum Chordata; class Cladistia; order Polypteriformes; family Polypteridae; genus Erpetoichthys; species Erpetoichthys calabaricus. The sequence continues at coordinate 267,233,823 of NC_041395.2, read as the reverse complement.
GAGGTAAACTGTATCAGGAAGACTAATAAGGGTAAATTAAAATATATAAACAGTGAAACAGTGAATAATTTGTATTTTTCTGTAGTTTACAAATGCGAAGAAGCCAATTATCTGCCGACAGTAACAGGGACTATCTAGAAAGTACAGACCAATTTGAAAGTTATAATGGGAAAAATACAGCTTGAATTAACAGGGGTGAAATCAAAGGAAATTTCAGAGATTAGATAACATCTACCATATCATGGTTAAGGAGGTTAGTAAGTGCATATAAAAACCATTGAAGTGTGCTTTTTGAAAAATCATTGCACACCTGAAAAATTCCTATAGACTAAAAACTAGAAAATATTATTCAGTTATATAAAATGATGATCAGATAGTGCCAAGTCAGTGAGCTTAACATGCATCATGGGTAAATTAATGGAAGCAATTATTGGACAGTCTTTAACCACTACAAAAATGAATGCAACACTACCGGGCACATTAGGGGTTAGCTGTGTTCACTAAGTTTTTTCATTCTTCTAGTTGAGCACTGCTATTAATGCATTTAGTGATGCTCCACTTCACTTCCTGAGTCATCTCATGACTTGCCACATTAAACCTTCCTCAAAGTCCAGCATGGCTTTTCCAAATTTCTTCAGCTTCTTTATATTTTGTTCTGTGTTGTATTTTTATCAAAACTTCTCTTACCCTTAACTGTCAGTTTAAAGTCTCAGGTACTGTGTTAATTCATGGTGCAGTTACTTGAGAGCTCAACCTATGCCACTTTGCTGTGGTATAAGTTTATCTGGTGCAATTGATTTCTTTGGCTCCCTTTTGTGATTTTTTTAATTGTATTGTTTGCATTCTTTTGACCATTTATATATTTTTGGATTTGAGGACTTTTGGGTAAAAAGTTTTTTTTTAATTTTGGACTTAATATTTAATTTGTATTTTGAATTTAGCATTTTCAATTCTTTATTTAATATTTAAAATGGGAGTGTGAGTTTATTGGGTCATTATTGTCATATGTAGTGTGAAAGTCTTAGTTACATGGTCTATTCAACATGCAACCCATTGCCACTCTCTGGCGGCATGATTAGAGAGTATAACAACCACCTTACCACGAAATGTCTATCTTTCTTACCTGAAAAATCTTATAAATTTGATACTTTTACATTAAAAGTTAAGCCCAACAAGAGATCATAACATTTACATAAAATACATTTTAGATCTTATGTATTATCTGGGTGTTTAAATTTTTCAATCCAGTTCACAAGCACATCATTCATTTCTGTACTTTTCTCTGTTTCTATATACTGTATACTATCATGACATACATTATATGCTGTTAATGTTTAATGATTACTCAAATATTTAGAAGTAATAGAAAAAATACATTTGAAATCAATATTGTGGACAAGTCAACTTCACACATAATCAAAATTAGAACATTAGACCAATTTTGATGAGAACAGTCCATTCATTCCAATAAAGATTATCAATCTTATTCACTTAATTTCTCCAAAATGACTTTCAGTCAAGTTTTAAAGGTCCCTAAAGTCTTTCACCTAATCTGTTTGGTTGTTGCTGTCAGTGTGATGAAAACTTTGTAAAATTTGTGTGAAATCTACCCTTAGCAAGTTACTATCTCCTTCCATCTCTGGTCATAGTTTATAGCTCTGAGTCCTTTATTCTGCCTACCTACTCTTCTCTGGATTTTCTCTAGTGATGATAATATGGAGACCAAACTGTATACAATACTACAGCTGAGAGGCCTCACAAGTGTGTTACATAGTTTAAGCATAACTTCTCTTGGTTTGTACGCTACACATCTAGTTTTACAAAGAAGTAAAAGCAGAATAAAGTGAAATGCTAACAAGATCACAAACAGTAATACTGTAGGTGAGAACTAGACCTTAAGTTTTATAGTTTTAAGTAAAACTCCTCTGTCAAAAGGCAATGTTATGCAACAATAAGTCAGTAGTGAAAAGAGGATGTTTATTTGCAGTGTTTATTATTGCATATAAAAATACAGTATAATATGAAAGCTCAGGAGAATTAAGAAGGTCTAGCAAAGATAAGCGTTACATCAAAACCTTAGAAACTATTACTTAACCCTATTATTAAACTAGATATTTTCAAACAAATTACTAAAACGAATAACAAAAGAGGATATATTTCCTGCTATATTTAAGTATGTTATTTCATTAATTAAGGAACAATATCCAAAGTAAGGAACTGTTTGAATTATAGGCACAAAATCTTTAGGTACAGAGGATAATGATTACTGTCACAATGGGGTTAATTGCATTACAGGCCTTCTGAATGCTTGTGGCTATGGTTAAATGAATTACCAGCCCTAAGAATGTTCATTAACACATAAGCCAAACCATTAGCCACACAGATTGATGATGAATTTGTCAGTAAGTATAAGAAAAGCTATCTGCAACATCAGTTTGCTCTTGACACCATTATTAAAATTGTGCTAATAATGAAAGTCTAACCAGCTTCTTTGCGTGCAACATTTTTTTCTGGCTCAGCTGACATTATTGAACAAGTTCTCACTTGTGTTACCATTAAGCATAATTCAAACATTAGGAAAATCTAAAAGAGTCAAGAGTTTAAAAGTTTGATTAACAGGTAACTAGCTTTTCAAAGGTGAGCCTTGGGGTGCAGTATTAAATGTTGCTGTGTCACACTTCCAAGGACCTGCTTCTGGCTCCCAGTCAGGTCCCGTAGTTTGTGGAGTTTGCACATTCTTCCTGTGTAAACATACATTTTATGCAAATGTGCCACTTACTCTCCTCATCTTGAAAACAATGCGTGGGGTAAATTATCAAAGTACATGTTAGTGTGGGTGCTTCAGGTATCTTGAAAAGTAAATGAAACATCTGTTGGACCATCATGAATCATCAAGACAGATTCAATGGGTTTTGACACTCTGTGAAGTTCTCGATAAATTGTTCTTGATGGAACATCTTGCTCCTCCTGCTGCCAAATGATTCAGAGTTTCTTATTCTGATGGTCTGAATCATTACAGTATGTACTGTAAATGTTATAGTCAAAGAGTATGTGATTTTATCCATAGTTGCCCCTAGATGATAATTTCTTTTCTTTCTACTTTAATGCCAATATCAACGTGATTTCTCTTAAAACATGAGGAACCTGAGCAATCTTATTCACTGAGGTTCTTTAAAAAAGTGTCCCGACAGTCAACCCACACTCAAAGTCAGTGACATTATTTCAATGGATCATGGCAGTCAATAGAATGAGTACATGTCTCTGTCCAGCATGCCTTTAAGTATGATGGAATATACTGTAAATTGTTGAACTGTCTCAAAGACCAGACCTTTGTTGAACAGAAGTTACATTCCTCATTTACTCAATTGTTCTTTTTGATTTGTTCTGCATTGCAGTGCAGTCAGGATAGGCTTTGGCTCCAGACAAAGCTGGTTTAGGAAAATGGAATCACAGAAAATGAGAAAAAACGAATCACAGAAATAAAAGTGCTGTGTTGTTCCAAGAGCACCAAGTGGTTCATTTTACTCTTTTAAGGGACAGCTTGCTGAAAACAGAAAGCAGTTTTTATTTTCCAGTAGGTTATTTGAAGCCAAAGTTCCTTGTTATTATTTGTATTCATCTCCACTGTTACTGTATGCTTATGTTACACTGTAACAATCTGTTGACATCTTGAAACTCGAAATTGATATGACACAATACTTATGATGTTTACGGTCATAGAGGAGGGAAAGATGCAACAAATGTGTGTCACTATACTTGATTTACTATAATCAGCTAATGAGTAAATCTATATATTAATTACATACTGTATAATATACCTACTATATCTGGCAGTGTATGTGCATTTACAATTTCAGTTCTTCTAAAAACAATATGTTTGTCTATTGTATCCACTCCAGGATGGCATTACCGGTCAGGTCATTCTACGAGCATGTCAGCTTTCATGCCTGAATGCAATTCCGCTTTGGGGGTGGGGGTTGCAGCAAAGGGTTGTAATTTTCTCCACTTAGAAATGAATTTCATCTAATCTCATTTCACCATGTCAAATGGCACCATGACATGCTGTTTTATTCTGTAACATTTGGTTATGCCGAAGCAGTTGACTGCATCCCTGTGCAGGCCAGAGCCCTCTGGTTATTAAAGACTATGTGAAATACTTTTTGAGATGTGGGGCTTTAATTTAGAATCATATAAGCTCAAAGTAATATTACCTTTCGGAAAACAATCCATGGAAAATTGCTTCTTTGTTGACATATAAAACATCAATGCCTTTAGGATTTTTTTTATGTTATGTACAATCAGGAGATCTACTATACATGGGAAAAAATGTCAAGCAATGTTCTATAACTGGACACGTGTCAGGATTCATTAAATTTGGAGAAGATTTGCATAATGCAAGAAGCATCACATTAAATTTGCATAATTCCTTTGATTACACTTGTTATTAAATGTGAGTGACATTGATTTACAAAATGGCCTGATATAAGGTTAATAGCAGATGTCACCTTCTGGGGGTCTCTCTTCAATGCATTTCCATCTTACTCTTTCTATAGTATCTTTATTTCTTTCTCCATTTTTCTCATGTCATCTGCTCAATAAAAAATGATATTGGTTTGTTGAATTTATTTTAGTGCTGCTTAGTTTTTTTACATTGATGAAAAATGACAAATAAAATATTTTCTTCTGTTCCACAGCGTACGGTTCATTATTAATATGCACACAGTTCCCCCTATCATGAATGTTTATGTAAGAGTTTATCTTGTGTGTTTCTTTTGTATACAGAAAATGATTAATATTAGAGAAACAATTTGATAAAGTCTATGCTAGGAAAGAAAGTAAGTCATAGTGTGCTGGCTAGTGTATACTTTCCCTTATGATTGTCTTTTTATGTTTGCCAATTTATAAACTCTCTAATTACAGTAGAAATAAGCAGCTTAATTGTGGTGCTGCATAGAAAGCTTACATTAGAACAGATAAGACAGAAAGTAGATTTTTAAAAGAACCTGAAAAAATGTTTCTCTCTACACATTCATTGGACTAGCTGTAGAATGTGTAGGGCACCTTATAATGTTATAATATATAAATTAAAATTGATGTTTCTAAGACACAGAGAAGTGTTGATCAAGTTTGTATTAGCATTCATAAAGCTTCTACTAAAATTTGTCACACACCATTAGAGTTTAGCGTTACAAGTGCGGCAAGGATTTTTTCGTCTTTTTAGATTCCATACTCTCTGGTTGCACTGACAAGTGCTGACGTTGTCATATTTAGCAGCTGAATGCATAGTGTAAGACACACAGGGTTAACCTAACAGAGCGTGAGAAAATTAATAGTCAATTTATTACTGTTTTGTGTCTTTTCTCTAGACAGTAGGCTTTTAAACTAACAGCAAATTGAAAATGTATATAAAGAAAGCAATTTGAGCATATAATTTCCTTTAATTTTTAACTCCTTGATTGCTAGCGGAGAGCACCTACAGTACCTTTCAAAAGGTTAAACAAGGAATAATCTATCAAAGCTGTTTCTGATGCTTGTTCATACTGGAATTATATCATATTACTTACAGGGGTAACCTGCACTGCCAAGTGTTAAATAAAGTGCAGTTGCAGTTACTAAATAAATTCCCAAATTGACACTGACTAAACCTGCCGTATAGAGCAACTTTGTATGTTGAGTCCTGAAAATGCCTCCTTGGGGCACTTCTCTAATAGTGCCGGTGCAGTCAAATATCTGAGCAAAGCAGCCTATGACCTCTCTTTGTAAAAAAAGAGGAATCTGTGCAAAATCTGGCTGAGATGGCTTGAATTTGCATACCGGTCAAACAAACACACATTAAGCTTTATATTGGATCTCAGTTAAGTAAAGAATATCAAATTTTAAACACATAGCTAACTATTCGTATTAACATAACTATTAAATACAAATTAAATATAAAGTATCTTATAACTGACAGAGCAGCTTTAAGAAAACTAACCTGTTGTGGGTGTCTTATTTGCACAACTGTGTTTCTTTAATATAAGACCATCCTTGTCTGCAATGCATTCAGAGTTTAATAATTACATAATTCCACAGAATAATGCAAACATAACATTTTGAATACATTTCTTTTTTTATTTAAGATATTACATATCGTAAAGTGCTTCTTAAAGGTAACTCAGATATTTCACCCAGAAAGCCTTGGAAATAACACAGTATCATCTATTGTAGCAATTTCATAACATTAAAGATTCAATCAAAGTTATGTTTACAAAGGGCATTCAACATCATAACATAATAATGACTAGAGATTAATATTTTGTCATTATGTAATATAAGGCTTGTTCTTTTTAAAATAATGACCCTGCAATGGAGAAAGCAGTAGAATAAAAATAACAGTCAGATCAGCAATTAAGCCTGGAATAAGGGTTAATTTTTGACTTTATAGTAGGCAATACCATTTCCAAAAAATGGTCAAATGTGATATATATATTAATAAAACCTTCACAGATTATAATTTAGTGCCTCAGTTTTGAGAGAGCTAATATCACACATACACACACATATATATACATTGTCACACACGCATTTTAGGAAATAACTAAAGGGCTTGAGTACATGTAATTCCACGCCAGACCAGGGGGTGGCGAAGTGCACTAATTCTCCCTCTCGATCTTTTACAGAACATTCTAGAAAAATCCCGCCCAGCTCAGGGGCAGCCAACGACGTCACTTCCGGTTCCGGTCCTGATGACATCACTTCCTCCACTGGCCTTTAAAGCCGCCATCTTGCTCCCAGTTAGTCAGTTCTGCTTTGGACTCTGTTGTATGAACATAGGGTTGCCACCCGTCCTTTAAAATACGGAATCGTCCCGTATTTGAGAATGAAATTGCGCGTCCCGTTTTGAATCAATACGGGACGGGTTTTGTCCCGTATTTTTTTTATCATTTTTTTTAAAGCAGCGTCTCATGCAAATCATCCCACACGCATTTTATGAAGATACCTCCTTTCCTACTTTTGATTGGGTAATACTTGATGTCATCGTTAGTTTGATTGGTCTTTTTAAATGTCCAGTGAGGAGGGCGGGTCTTTTAAGTAGAGTCTGCAAAGTGTCATCCAAAGCCTGTTTTTGTGGTTACTGTCACACTTTGTTTGACCTATTTTGGCCTATGTTAATTATTGTCAGCTATGCCTATGTGTTCAGCTACGATTATCATTAGAGAAGTCTGTTGAGTTGTAAAAGAGAAAGACTGACTGCATTTCAATAAAAGACAGTTTATTTTAATGTCCAAGTGTTCATACTTTCCTGAAAACATATTTTAAGTTGCGATTTACCACCACTGGCATGCCATTGGGCCTGTGATCACTGTGGTCTTGGCCCCCAAGGGATGTGGCCCCCGCTGCAGTATGCGTCCCTTATTTTTTTGTATTAAAAGTGGTAACCGTTTATGAAGATGTCTGTGCTTTGGCATCATGCAGCCGGGAAAAATTATACGGGTGGCTGCCCCAAACCTTTGCAATGTCTTATGGTCATTCTTCTTACAATATATACAGTATATACAGTACAAGTACACATACATTAAAGGACAAATAGTGTCTGTGATACTGTGTGCCTGTTCAGTTGCTAGAGTTAGACACAAAAATGTACAAATAGGCAAAATATATAGAATAAGGGTCAAAAAATCAAAAATAATAATAAAAATATCAAGTAAGGGTCTAAAAATAAGTAAATTGGTATTATCGGGCCTTACTGTTGTCTGTTGTTATGTGCCAGCAACAGCAGCATGGTGACTTTCTTACACCTGCTTGGGACACATGAATGAGGTTTATAGCATTTATGCTAATCACTGGTAACTTTGCACATTATGCAATGGATCAGTTAAAATAACAATAAATCAATACACATGCTGAGAAATGTAAGCCCTAACACAATAAAGCTTGAGTTGCTAAATCAGCCCAATAGGATAGCGACCACCGCCACATTTTCCCAACAAAACAAATAAACTATAAGAGTTGTTAGTTCGAAAAGGCTGCTACAAGTGAAAGAGATCGGATATGTATTATTGTACAAGACCAAATGAACAGCCAATGTATCAAATAAAAATCATGCTGCCCTTTCATCCATCCCCAGGAAAATCAGGCCCAATTCACACCTCCACCAGGTGGACCACTCTTAACGACCCACGCTATGGGGGTAGGCGGGGTGGACAAAAGGTGTGATGGTTACAACTACCCAAACCTCCCCCTTCCTTTGTTTTACTCAACGAGCCTAATTGTGAGGTGAAACTAACCTGGAGGATAAAATTGTGGTCTCTAACAACATTCCTCAGACTGACAAAGCTGCTTGGATGAGCAGTGAAACATACCTACCCTAACAAGAAAGAAGTCCAGTTGCCATGACCCAAATACCAGATAATTTCACCTGGTTGACTGAGAATCTTCACAGACATCTTAGAGTGGATGTTACAACATCTACTCCTGGGTTGATTAAGGGCCCTGTCCACAATATGAGAAGGGTATCCTCTATCAATGAAGAAGCTTCTCAGTCTGAGCGCCTTATTACAGAAGTTACCCTCATTACTTCAGAGATGGCAGTCTAAGGAACTGTGAAAGATATAGATGGCTTCTGGAGTAGGAGGCAGCACCAACACAATTGTTGATACATCTTTTGTACAGGTTTGGTACAATGCCTAAATAGGAAGAAAAGAAACACTATTTTATTGAAACCCTGACAAAGATATTGGTAGCGCTAGGTCTCATTCTAGTACCCATTACAGCTTCACTGACCTGGTGAACAAAGATGCTATTAAAAGAGAAAGCATACATTGAGGGTAAGAACCAGTGATACCAGTCTGATGAGGATGTTCTTGGGAGGATCATGGACTGGATGTCTGTTAAATGCCTGTCTGAAGGCCATGAGACATTCATCATGAGTAAGGACTGTGTACAGAGAGGCAATGTTCGTAGTGAAGTTAAAGCAGCCGGGATTGTGAAACCTAAAGCACTTAAACAACTAGAGAGCATGGTCATCATCTTTTAATTATGAAGGGAAACCTTTAGCCAGTCGCATAACAGGACTGTTGAGGGAAGCTTAAATATGAGTAGTGGGGCAGTTGCATGCAGAAACAATAGGGCATCTACGACTGTCTACTTTGTGTATTTTGAGAAAGTAAAACTGAGATATCTGTGGGTTTTCCAAACTGAGGTGGTTAGCAATGGGATGCAATTCTTTTCTGCTTATGAAAGAGAAATGGTAGAACTTACCACTTATAATCATCTATTGAATCCTGTGTCAAGAAAAGATAGGCAACTGTATTAGGGAGTTTTTTTTTAATCTACTGCAACGTAAAGGTCTATCACAACCCCCATGTCTGTAGTAATCATCTTGAGCGCAGAGTGTGTAAGTTTGTGCAAACTTACCTCTTGTCACAGAAAGAATGTTGTTCCACATTGTTTTAAAAATGTCCATTTATTTGACTTCCTTTGCTGTCTTCAGTATTGTGTAAGTTAATTTAATTAATTACTTTACCTCTGTCTGTATTAATTCACATGCCTGACTTGATTTTGGATAGTTTCTTAGTTAAGCGTTTAAAAATATCACTCCAATTCAGAAGTACGTCATTAGAATTCATTAGTATTAGGAGGAGTGTTCCTGAGAGCAATGTATTATTGGATAGTATAAATGACTATCCTGTATATAATGTTATCATATCTGGTGTTACCTGAAGCATTGCTGTTAATCGGATGGAGACAATCTGTGGCAATGACACCTGTTGACAGAGTACACAATTCAGACCTTTGTCATACCATAATAAAAGCAAACTATAATAGATACAGTATGTAAATGGCTAATTTATTCTGTATCTAGTTGGTTAAAGAATCCTCTACTTTTTTTACATATTTTTTTAAACTCAATTAATCCAATTCAATGTCAGTTTATTGATATTTTAGGTTCTAAATGTTGGCAGCTTAAGCTTCCTTTTCATTTTGTTACTCTTTTGATTTTGTACTTGTTATTTTACCTCACTATTTTTATTGTTAACACCATTTTCAGCTTTGTAATGGCTAACATTAATGGTTAATTGTTAAGCACAGATTATCTGGAATTTGCAGTGCATGATGTCATTAGTGTGATTTTATTTAAGCTGGACCACGTTACTATCTACTTCCCCGAGAGTGGAAATTGTGTACTTATTTGTGGCAATGCAATTTCTACAAAACTTTTTAAGGAAGAACCTTGTCTGTATTTTGGAAAAGATTACGATGCTTTGTGCTTCAGACGTCTCAGTGTTTTTGACTTTTAATTTAAATCTCCTGGCCCATTTTTTTTGTCCTTGATGTTTTTTTACCTTGGCAGAACAATTGGGTTGGGAGGACAAGGCCAGAGCCTAACCTACAAGCTCTGGGTATAAGGAAAACATACATAAGCCCCTGTGGCACCATGTTCATTAAATTATATTACGGGGCGGCTTGGTGGCACAGTGGTAGCGCTGCTGCCTCACCGTAAGGAGACCCGGGTTTGCTTCCCAGGTCCTCCCTGCATGGAGTTTGCATGTTTTTTTTGTTTGTTTTTTTTCTCCCTGTGTCTGCGTGGGTTTCCTCCGGGTGCTCTGGTTTCCACCCACAGTCCAAAGACATGCAGGTTAGGTGGATTGGCGATTCTAAATTGGCCCTAGCGTGTGGTTGGTGTGTGTGTGTGTCCTGCGGTGGGTTGGCACCCTGCACCGGGATTGGTTCCCTTGCCTGGTGCCCAGTGTTACCTGCGATTGGTTCCAGCAGACCCCTGTGACCCTGTGTTTGGATTCAGCAGGCTGGAAAATGGATGGATATTATATTATATTATATGATATTATATGATATTATATGATATGATATTATATTATATTATATTATATTATATTATATTATATTATATTATATTATATTATATTATATTATATTATATTATATTATATTAACAACAACTGCCACCAGTACTGTTAGCCAACAGGGTGCTGGAGGAAATTGGGCTACTGTTAGCCGAAGAAGAAGGAGATGAAGAGGGGGGAGATGTGTCCGGAGGCAGGAGGAGAGGAGGAAAGTAAAGCGAGTGGAACTGAGGGTAGGAACTTTGAATGTTGGCAGTATGACTGGTAAGGGGAGAGAGTTAGCAGATATGATAGAGAGAAGGAAGGTTGATATATTGTGCATTCAAGAGACTAAATGGAAGGGGAGTAAGGCCAGGTGGATCGGAGGTGGATTCAAATTGTTCTATCATGGTGTGGATGGGAGGAAAAATGAGGTAGGAGTTATTCTGAAGGAACAGTATGTCAAGAGTGTTTTGGAGGTGAAAAGAGTGTCAGGCAGAGTAATGATTATGAAGCTGGAAATTGGAGGTGTGATGTTGAATGTTGTTAGTGCATATGCACCGCAAGTTGGGTGTGCAATGGGTGATGAACAGTGTACCCAAGGGACAGAAAGTGGGGATTGGAGGGGATTTCAATGGGCATGTTGGTGAAGGGAACAGTGGAGACGAGGAGGTGATGGGCAGGTATGGTGTCAAGGAGAGGAATGAAGAAGGTCAGAGGATATTGGATTTTGCCAAAAGGATGGACATGGCTGTGGTGAATACGTATTTTAAGAAGAGGGAGGAACATAGGGTTGCGTACAAGAGTGGAGGAAGATGCACACAGATAGATTACATCCTATGTACAAGAGTTGATCTGAAGGAGATTGAAGACTGGCAAGTGGTGGCAGGGGACTGTGTAGTTAAGCAGCATAGAATGGTGGTCTGTAGGATGACGTTGGAGATCAAGAAGAGGAAGATTGAGGGCAGAGCCAAGGATCAAATGATGGAAGTTGAAAAAGGAAGACTGCAAGGTTGAGTTTAGGGAGGAGGTGAGACAGGCACTGGGTGGCAGTGAAGAGTTACCAGGCAGCTGGGAAACTACAGCAGATGTAGTAAGGGTGACAGAAAGAAGGGTGCTTGGCGTGACATCTGGAAAGAAGAAGGAGGAAAAGGAAACCTAGTGGTGGAATAAGGAAATACAGGAGAGTATACAGAGGAAGAGGATGGCAAAGAAGAAGTGGGATAGACGGAGAGATGCAGAAAGTAGGCAAGAGTACAAGGAGATAAGATGCAAGGTGAAGAGAGAGGTGGCGAAGGCTAAAGAAAAGGCATATGATGAGTTGTATGAGAAGGACACTAAGTAGGGAGAAAAGGACCTGTACCAATTGGCTAGACAGAGGGACTGAGCTGGGAAAGATGTGCAGCTGGTTAGGGTGATAAAGGATAAAGATGGAAACATACTCACAAGCGAGGAGAGTGTGTTGAACAGATGGAAAGATTACTTTGAGAGGTTGATGAATGAAGAGAACGAGAGAGAGAAGAGGTTGGATGATGTGGAGATAGTGAATCAGGAAGTGCAACGGATTAGCAAGGAGGAAGTAAGGACAGCTATGAAGAGGATGAAAAATGGAAAGGCCGTTTGTCCAGATGACAAACCTATGGAAGCATGGAGGTGTTTAGGAGAGATGGCAATGGAGTTTTTAACCAGATTGTTTAATGGAATCTTGGAAAGTGAGAGAATGCCCGAGGAGTGGAGAAGAAGTGTACTGGTGCCGATATTTAAGAATAAGGGGGATGTGCAGGACTGCAGTAACTACAGGGGTATAAAATTGATGAGCCACAGCATGAAGTTAAGGGAAAGAGTAGTGGAAGCTAGGTTAAGAAATGAGGTGATGATTAGTGAGCAGCAGTATGGCTTCATGCCAAGAAAGAGCACCACAGACGCAATGTTTGCTCTGAGGATGTTGATGGAGAAGTTTAGAGAAGGCCAGAAGGAGTTTCATTCCGTCTTTGTGGACCTGGAGAAAGCATTTGACAGGGTGCTTCGAGAGGAGCTGTGGTATTGTATATGGAAGTCAGGAGTGGCAGAGAAGTACGTAAGAGTTGTACTGGATATGTACGAGGGAAGTGTGACAGTGGTGAGGTCTGCGGTAGGAGTGACGGATAGATTCAAGTTGGAGGTGGGATTACATCAGGGATCGTCTCTGAGCCCTTTCTTATTTGCAATGGTGATGGGCAGGTTGACAGATGAGATTGGACAAGAGTCCTCGTGGACAATGATGTTTGATGTTGATACTGTGATCTGTAGGGATAGTAGGGAGCAGGTTGAGGAGACCCTGGAGATGTGGAGCTATGCTCTAGAGAGGAGAGGAATGAAGGTCAGTAGGAACAAGACAGAATACATGTGCGTAAATGAGAGGGAGGTCAGTGGAATGGTGAGGATGCAGGGAGTAGAGTTGGCGAAGGTGGATGAGTTAAATACTTGGGATAAACAGTACAGAGTAACGGGGATTGTGGAAGAGAGGTGAAAAAGAGAGCGCAGGCAATGTGAAATGGGTGGAGAAGAGTGTCAGGAGTAATTTGTGACAGACGGGTATCAGCAAGAGTGAAAGGGAAGGTCTACAGGATGGTAGTGAGACACAGCTAGGTGGCGCAGTGGTAGTGCTGCTGCTTTGCAGTAAGGAGACTGTGGAAGATTGTGGATTTGCTTCCCGGTTCCTCCCTGTGTGGATAGCGCTTTGAGTACTGAGAAAAGCGCTATATAAATGTAATGAATTATTATTTTTATTATTATATGGGTTGGAGATGGTGGCACTGACCAGAAAGCAGGAGACAGAGCTCGAGGTAGCAGAGTTAAAGATGCTAAGATTCACACTGGGTGTGACGAGGATGGATAGGATTAGAAATGAGTACATTAGAGGGACAGCTCAAGTTGCACGGTTGGGAGACAAAGTCAGAGAGGCAAGATTGCGTTGGTTTGGACATGTGCAGAGGAGAGATGCTGGGTATACTGGGAGAAGGATGCTAAGGATAGAGCTGCCAGGAAAGAGGAAAAGAGGAAGGCCTAAGCGAAGGCTTATGGATGTGGTGAGAGAGGACATGCAGATGATGGGTGTAACAGAACAAGATGCAAGGACAGAAAGATATGAAAGAAGATGATCCGCTGTGGCAACCCCTAACAGGAGCAGCCGAAAGAATAAGAAGAAGATATTATATTATATTATATTATATTATATTATATTATATTATATTATATTATATTATATTATATTATATTATATTATATTATATTATATTATATTATATACTGAATTAACAAAATCCAATTTTAGGGTTGCAGGGAGTGGTATTTTATCCCAGCAGCATTGGAGATAAAACAGGAGCAACCCTGGACTAACCCAAGTCGATCAATTATCACACTGGGACTATCTAGAGTGGCCAAGCATTTTAGCATGCACAACAAAAGCAAAGTATATAATATAATTTACTACAAAAGCAAATAAATAAATTTAATGTAGGCTTTAAAAAAAGCCTTTGACACTGTCCCACACCAAATATTAATTATTTAAAGTAGAAGCAATTGGCATCAGTCGTAACCTACAAAACTCGATCACAAGTTTGCTCACCAGCAGAAGACAAAGAGGGGTCATCTGTTTGAGTTACACAAGGGACTGTCTCTGGCCCTCTACTTGTCCAAATTCATATTATTGACATAGATTAGTAAACTTGTGAAATTTGCAGATGACACTAAAATGGGACGGATGGCGGATAAATAATTAAGAAAAACCCTGACAATCAGGGCAATCACCTGAAAAATGCAGTTTAATCAGATAAAAGTACAATGTGCTATACATGGTCAAAATGCATAAAAATTACAAATCAGATATATTACGTAAATAAAAAACACTATGCCACTGGAAGCAACCTCAGAAAAGAATTTAGTGGTTTATGTTCACCTAACATTCTCATTATCTAGGCAATTTGCAAAAGTAATTAAAAAGGCAAATAATATGGTAGGTTATATCATGAAAACTGTTGAATATACAGTAAATAGAGAGACCATATGCTTATACTATATAATGCACTAGTGGGGCAGCATCTGGAGTATTGGGTACAGTTCTGGTCACCACACTACAAAAAAGACATAGCAGCTCTTGAAGCTGTGCAGAGGAGAGCAACCAGGTGCATTGTTGGACTTAAGGACATGTCATACTCTGAAAGGCTCAGGAAATTAATCCTGCTCAGTTTCAAGCAAAGGAGACTATACGGACCTAATCCACATCTTCAAAATTCTTAAAGGCATCAATAAAGTAGATGCAGCCAAATTCTTTTGAGTAAATGGTGAATCACACATGCGAGTACACCATTGGGGATTAAGGGGACATGCATTTAAGACTGAAGCTAGGTAGCACTTTTTTAGTTTAATAGTTATGGAAAGGGGGCGGCACGGTGGAGCAGTGGGTAGCGCTGCTGCCTCACAGTTGGGAGATCTGGGGACCTGGGTTCACTTCCCGGGTCCTCCTTGCGTGGAGTTTGCATATTCTCCCTTTGTCTGCGTGGGTTTCCTCCCACAGTCCAAAGACATGCAGGTTAGGTGGATTGGCGATTCTAAATTGGCCCTAGTGTGTGCTGGGTGTGTTTGTGTGTGTCCTGCGGTGGGTTGGCACCCTGCCCGGGATTGGTTCCTGCCTTGTACCCTGTGTTAGCTGGGATTGGCTCCAGCAGACCCCCGTGACCCTCTGTTCGGATTCAGCGGGTTGGAAAATGGATGGATGGATGGATAGTTATGGAAATCTGGAACAAACTACTGAGACGTAGTTGAAGCTAAAATCCTGAAAATCTTTAAGAAGTATCTGGAACGAGATATTGGGATATCTTAGCTATTAGCTAAACAAATGAGCTTAATGAAATCAACGATCTCCTCTTGTTTGAAAAATGTCATATGTTTTATAATTGTGGGATTGCAAAATAGAAGGAAACCCTGAAAAAGTCTTACCCAGACACAGGAAAAACTTGTAAATTCCACCTTGCCTGTTGCAACAGGAAACAGTAACAGTACTATCCTGTGATCCAACTCCATAATATTTCATAACATTCTCAGACCCACGTAATCCAATTCAATTACTGAACTAGGCATTAGGAAGGAAAAAGCCCTGGACAGAGCACCAGTTCAGCACAAGTCCAGTTCAGCACACCCACAAATAGCTAATATGTAATCACCAGTTAGCTTAACCTGCAGATCTTTTGGGACTTGGGAGTAAAACTTCTCTTAGGAAAACCCATGTAGAAAGGAGAAGGATGTG
Organism: Erpetoichthys calabaricus; assembly: GCF_900747795.2. Lineage (NCBI taxonomy): Eukaryota > Metazoa > Chordata > Cladistia > Polypteriformes > Polypteridae > Erpetoichthys > Erpetoichthys calabaricus. The sequence goes on along the minus strand of NC_041395.2, from coordinate 267,217,716 downwards.
TAAACTGTACATGGACAATATTCAGACTGGAATTCAAACCCAGGACCCTGGATCTGTGAGACAGCATTGCTTTGTCTTTTTTCTTTTTTACATTCTCTCTCTTTTTCTCTCTCTCAGACACATACACACAGACACACACACACGCACACACACACAGGACTTTTTCACTTGCTACTCAAGCAGTGATGACTCAGAGCACTTGCGCTAATTCACTTGAGTACATTGAACATTTGTGCTAGTAATTTAATAATGCAAAATTCTGTGCACTGGGCCATGTTATATATTTCTTGTGAGGCCAAAGCAAGCTGTATGTGGGGTTACACTCATCACAGATGATGAAAAATGCTGCACTAGTTGTTAAAAGTCATGAGGCTGTAGTTCAAAGCAGTGCATAGAAAGTAATGAAGAGATCAATTTATTTCTGCTTTCATATAGTACAATACTGTCAGACATCACTGAAACAACCTCAGCTTTCTTCTGGATATATAAGCTACAGCAGGTTGTGTGTTAGGCACAAAAAGCTTTATATCAGCAAAGCAATAAAAAAATGTGCAGAGAGAAATTTTCATCACTAGAAAAAATGCAGTTTTTGTAGGATCGGAGAATGAGTTACTACAGTACATTGGCACTAAACTCTGTTTTATTTCTGAATGCAGAATTGAGGCTTTCTAGTGAGGCACCAAACAGTCCCTTTCCCACCTTTTCATATTTCTTTCATGTTTCATTCTTTTTCTGTCTTTCAGCTAATCAATAAGTATTACAATAATATAACAATTCAGAAAAAAAAGAAAGTCATACAACATTTCCAAAGTTTTCTCTTTCATCATATACTGTACATCCTCTATAGAAGTGTTTCTTAACCTTTTTTGAGTCATGGACCACTTTAAGAATCTGATGAAAGCTATGGACCCCTTCTCCAGAAATATTCACATAAACTTTGCATGCAATGAATATAATGTACTTTATTTATCGAGATTTGATTGCCTCACACATATATGACATACACAAAGTATTATTAAACTTTAAAGTAAACAATCTAAAAAAAACACTCCTTTTTTATACAAAAAGTAATGGCCACTCATTATAATTAATAAATACAATCCTCTTGTGCAAATTAAAACAGATCTACTATTACTACTATGTTTTCTACTACTGTTACTACTACTACATCTACTCTAAATCAACAGTACCGGGCTGTATAGTGAATATAAATGTTAATTTTTATCTGACCCTCAGAGACCACCTGAAACCCATCCATGGACCCCCCCTAGGGGTGACAGGGACTTCAGGTTAAGAACCCCTGCTCTATAGGTTGTTCATTTGACTTTTTGTGTATGCTATTGTTACACCTGACAATAGATTAGAATGTTTATTTGTGGAGAATCTTCTCGAGCTTTGCTGACCTGCACTGGTTGTTCATAATGAGTAAATAAAGGTTGCCTTACACTTTTATTTTTTATTCTGTGCTGCTACCTCCATCCATTCAATTCCATCCCATTTCCATATTTTCAATGGTTGTTACCTTTGATATAACATTATAGTTAACTCATACAGTATTTTTTATAAATGTTTGTCTGTTACTAGGTTTGAGTTTTTTATCCTTAAAGAAAAACAGTACTTAAATAGCACAAAACATTTTTCAAACATAAAGTTTCTTAACAAATTTTGAGTGGAGGTTTGATGTTTCACTTTCACGGACAAGCATTACACATATAGATAGTTTGTACCAAGTACAGTATCTGTATTTCACTATGCCAAGAAATATCTTCATGTGCAGATTGATGAAAATATAATTTTAACATATTTGGATATCGCTGAAATGGCAGTTTTAAAGTAACAGCTGCCAATGCCCTTAGTCTAATTATGTCTCTGTACAATATAAGAGGAAGCAACAACCAACTGTAAGAAGGGTTGGGGTACCCCATGTAATACCTGTTGGAATAGGCAAAATAAAAATGAATAAGTGAAAAAGCATTGGGCAATGCCAATGTTCCTTCTTCTCTGCTGACCTTTCAATTGACGAGCACTTCCTATAACTGCAGATCTAGTACAAGTTGGAGCAGAGGCAGGGCTTGAGGCAAGTTCCCCTGGTGTGATGGTGGAACAGGAAAACATAAGTGACTGGGTCACAGTCAGATTGTTGAAATCTGTCTCCTTAAATGATACAAAGTACTTATGCATTCAGCCTATCCTAATTCCTCATACCCTACAGTTCTGAAATTAATCCAGTAGTTTTTCTCTGCATTTTTCTACTATTTCTACGCCATTCCAGCTAATTGGCCCCCAAAACTGCACACAGAAGTGGCCTCTTTAGAACATCTTAGATTTTAGCCATTACCTCTCCTGAATGACAGAACTACTTGCATATAACACAAAATCCTGTTTGCCTTTAAATTACTTGTGTACACCATCTTGTTGTGGCCTGTGATTATCCACTAGATCTGTTCATTATGTGTATTATCTATCTCCAGAACTACCGTTGTATAAAATTAAATATTCTTGTAGCATCTTGGTTGAACATGCAAAGTAAAGAATTTCACCGTACTCTATACACGTGACAATCAGTGGCATTTCTGTATTAAGTGCCACTGGGGCACAGCCACACCATATGTAGGGCAAAAACACACGAGTTTCCCTCAGCAATGTCACTTATTATTAACAATTTTATAACAATCTTTGGCTTTGTCTTCTTAAGCAATTATTTTCCAATTTTCTATCATATGTGCAATATAATTAATTATCCAGAAAAATTATACTTTTTATGGTTTGTAAAGTTTTGGTATGTGCCTTAATGTCGGGTTTTGCAAACCTGTTTCCAGCTGAAGAACTGAACCAATTGACCCTGCAGTACTCTCTGTATATGCTTGGGTGTGTGTGCACATTTGGAACCTGAACTTTCCAGTTTAATGATGGGGTGTGAAGAAAATTACCCATATTTATTAATTATTAAATTTATTATTTATATGAGGACTGCCTATTGTTTTTCTGTTTTAATCACACCTGCACCTCTAGTTCAAGCTTCTCCCAGTTGTGGCCATTCATGCCAGCTAAGAGGTAGGAATAGTCCAGTACCATTTTCTTCCTTAAAAGTATTCACAGCAATATGAAAAAGAAAAAGGGTCAACATCAGGAATGCACCCCTCACAGGAAATTACATTCCATCTTGCTAAATTTGAACTATCTTGTCTACATATGCTCCATTCACTTCGTGGAAAAGAAGCAAGCAGTATGATGTTACTATTAAAAAATAAATGCAGAATCCTGGTGCAGAAAGAACAAGTTTATATGTAGAAATGTTTGCTGGCACTGCACTTATTAGTCAACACCACAGTAGTTAGTACTGCTACCAGATATGCAGTGTGCTGTTTAAGTCATGCAGTATGTGTAGTCTGTGTATTCTTTTGAGAGTATTGTGGTTTGTCGTTTCTCACTGTTTGATTCTAAATATAAGACATTGCCATTTAAAATTGACAGTTCATAGCCAATAGATTTTCTTGAGCAGTGGGTGGTTGCAAGGCCCTGACTTATTTTTATAGCATTTAAATCTACCATATATAGCTATATTTTGAAGGGTGATCCAATGCAAATCAAGACAAACCTAGCATCAGCATTCCACTAATGTTTATTGATGTGAAAGGTGCATGAACACTATGTTTTCATAGTAATTAGCAAAAAAAGGGCAACTATGTTATTAGCAGATACGTTAAAGTTTGTACAGAAAAGTCTATACACATATAGGAAAGTTCTGGTATGGCACCACCACAACCTTCATGTCAAAAATGCTCCTCCTACTACTACTAGTACTACTACTACAGTAAATCGAGAAGTGCAGCAGCTTGGACACTTCACCCTGCAGGACACCAATTTTGAGCTCTACTTCTTACTAAAATCTTTTCTAAAATAATCTTTGTTTTCTGTGTTTAAGGTAGTTTAGGAGCAATCTTCACTCTGAACTTAAGAAGTTTGACAAAAGAAAAGAGACAGTTCACTACACCAACCTTGTTTGATTAATTAATCGACAAGTTGTTCCATTTTTTCATTCAAATAATTTTTTAAAAGCGGTGAAGCTTTCCACTTTTCACTTCCAATATTCTTTTTGAAAATTGGTCTCCACTTTAATATAATGGCATTGTTGCTTCCTCATAAAACTCCAGTGTTCTCAAATGGCATAATCTTGCTTTCTTAATCCATGTTAACTTTTTACTTTTTTATTATTTATTTATATTTATAAATACTTACATTACATTTCCTGTGATACATGTTTAGCTGCCTATACTACATTCATCAGTGTCAGCTAGATCATCTACTTTATAGAACAGAACAACTTATCTAAATGTTATTTTGGAGAATCTAAGAGAATAAGATTGATATACTTGTTAATCTGAATACACAGATTTTGTAAAAACTGTTAAGTAAGAAACAAAAATGTTGGTATCTATTTTTTAGGAATTTTACCACCATGCAGAGAATCTATGAAATATACATCAAGGGTCTCTATGTAATATACCTGTCGTTGTTTTAGTGTAAATACTGTGGGTCTGTTCTCTACTAATGTAAAGATTAATGTATTCAGCTTATGGACAAATGCTCATTATTGCCATCTAGCAGGTCCTGGAGTTGTTTCCATGTGGGGTGCGTTTGCTGAAGAGTTTTCATCATAGTTGCTTGGATTACCAAAACCTTTATTTGGATTTTTAAGTCTTCAGAAATGAATAGGTGGGTGCATTTCCATTTACTCCAATAGCTCAAAAACATGCTGAACTATGCCCCTGTGGCTCTTTAAATCATCAGTGATGCACCAGCTTCCAAATCCCTGATCTGGATTGTGCCAGTTTTGAAAATGGATGGGAATTTGCATTTTGCAATGCAAAACAACATAAAGGACTGAATTCATATTACGACTCTTTGAAGACAATGAATGTGCAAAGCGCACAGATTAAATACTGATAAGCCATTTACAACAGAGTAAAATGTAATTCTCATTTGAGCAACACACTATAACTACAGTATATTACTTACAAACGATAACTGGCCTCATTGTCTTTTAGCTGATTAGCCATTATAGGCACAGTCTATCTTTGCAGCTATCCTTACAGTCAACCTTTGCAACTATAATGTCAGTATCTGGAAAATTTTTTGCATTCTTTGAAAAGTATAATTTTATTTCACTCTGTATTGGAGAACTGTCCCAGGAAAGAGAAAACACATTTTACACTTAAAGTTGGTAGCTTTACAGCTGTTTTCAGGGTAATGTATTATTCCGTTAAAGCAATGATCAGGTAGTGTTAGATGAATGTGAGATGTTCAGCTCCATTACTAGCTGCACATCAGTGCAGCATTATTACATTATCACTGCTCTTTAGTAGGAGATTGGGTGTGTGACCGGGTTCTGAATACACTCATCCCGCTCTCGATAGCGTAAATTGCAGATTGGCTCATTGACTTCAATGATAAAATATAAAAATTGCCAGTAAAGAGAACATAGACTCAGGTTACTCCTTAGCTGTTTGTCAACTGCAGATGTGACTCAGTAGGTGCTGAGCATTTTAAAAAGGTGTATAGCACTTCTGAAGGCAATGTAATTTATGTTAGAAGCCAGCGTAGCAATGTCTAACAGGACATAAACATTTAAAGGTACATTTTGCCACTAGTTGTTTGTAAATTAGTTCATTTTTCTCCATTTGCCCATACATTTTCTTTCGTGTATGACTGCCTTCATCAAAGAAATATGGTTAAAAAATACAAAAACAGGAGTTTTCTTACAAGTTCACTCTGTGTGTCGAAACCATTAAGTTTAAAGGCCAAAGTGATGCTTTTTGCATCTTACTGGAAAGTACAGGCAATCTATTTGGTGGATCACAGGAATGGTATAAAGAAAAAAGACCTTTCATGAATATTAGGAGAAAACAATTTGCTTTCCCAAGATAATACCTGTAATTCTCAATACTCCAAAATGCCTTATGCTGTCTAGTTGAAATTGTGTGTAGTAAATTGAAATATGTGTAGTAAAGTTAGCTCTGAGCATTTTTTTAATGTTAAAGAGTGATAAAAGCCATTTCCAAATTAATGTAAGGCACAAGAAAATGAGTAGAAAAACATAATCAGAAAAATATGAATGTAAATGTCCAAGTAAAATTATCAGGAAAGATTCTTAAGAGTAAGATTGTCCTGCTAAAAACTCCAATTTCAGTTCAGAAATCCTCAAGTCATACACATTTGTAGAGGAAATGTAAATATATAATTACATCTTTAAGATAAAAGGAAAATCCAATAATTGGAACCATCTAGTTGCTTTCTGTACCATTGTAGGACATGCTCATGTAAATTCTATCAATCTTCTGAGTAACATTTCAGTTTTATGTTCATAGAGAGCAGTATCCAGCATATGAAAAAAACACACACCTATTTGGGATACAGAAGAAAAGCAAAGCACCTTACCAAAATCAGTGCAGACACCAGACTCTGGCTCAGTCAGATGGAGCTGAAAGGCAGCAGAGTTAACAAAGGCACCAGTTCTTGAAATGTTTCAACATATAGTGCCGGCACCTTTCCTTAGTACATCAGTGAGTACTGGCACCATTTTGTGACTCTTTGTTCAATTCTTGGATGTACCCTAAAACTTGATATTTCATGGGGGACCCCACCCTTTCTCTTTGACTGAGTTTCACTGTCTTGTTGGAAATTGAAGTTTCACTGTACTGGCAACTTTTCTTAGTGGAACCTCTTTGCGAGTTTTCACACATGGCTCTTCGATCGAGTTTTGAGGTCTCCCTACATTTGAATCTTCACGGGGAAAAATCCTCCCACAAAAATTTGATTGAATGTCATTGTATCATCATAAAAAGAGTCCTTCTGGTAATCTGGTTCCTCTTCAAGCACTGAAAGGTTGTACAATTCAACCCAAAACCCATTAAAAACAAGGCCAATTAATGGCCACTACTTAACCTGGGAACATGTGCATGGGCTGCTAGAGGAAATCAATGCAAAGAAAACATCCAAAACACTGTATATCCATAAAGTGCCATAGATGTGTATTGAATGTGATGTAATGGAAACGGTACACATTGTTTCACTATGCTGTTCATAACGGATTTGATAAATGACTCTTGAGAAAGCATAAAAGACAAGCACTGGCTATGAACATGGGGTTTATCTTGGAAAATACACTTTGACAACCTATTTAAAAGAATCCTCAAAACTAACTTTTAGCTCACACCAAAAATCATTCATCCATCCATCCATTTTCTTAACTGGCACCACACTGGAACTGTTTATACTAGTTCTGATAATTAGAACTAGGGGCAATAGATTAAATAATAAAATTAAAAACAAAAAAATACCTTCCTTATAGATCATGTAATTTTATATAAAAATCAAAATGTTTTTTCTTCAAAACGCCTGCACTAGTTATTATGTTTTCATCCCATGAACTTTTATTAACAAGCATGTTCACCAAACAATTAACATTAAAATTTTATTAATTAAAAAAGGATTTGATAAAGCTATTAATTTTATGAATTTTTCTAAAGGAAGTATTCTTTGACACAAATAACATCTGAAGTTAAATTGGGTACTGAACAAATAAGAGTTTGTTGCTTGAGGCTGTGAATTGAGATAAAACAAGTAAACACTCACTACTGTATTTACATGAACAAATGAGATGCATTCATTGTTTGAATCACACCATTCTCTCGGTTTCACGCTGATCTTTTTAGACACTCTGCTCCAGCTATCCACACTATGACCAAGTCAGGAAGCTTGTGGTTTTACTAAAGCATTTTTACCCAATCTCAGACCTAGAAACAAATTTATGGTCAATGAAAGTCACAATCTTCCTATAAAAGAGAAGAAGCATCACTGTTGTAAAATAACACCATAATTTAGTACAATAACTTTGAACTTAGAAATATAATTGTTTGGTCTGGAATTGAGAATAAATGACTTTCAATCCTTCACAGCAATAAAAAGACTATAAAGCATCACACTTAGCAAAATGTTCTTAAAACTCTGTGTAGCCTGTAAAAAGATTAATGCTCAAGAGAGATAAAACACGGTCACATTATCATCATATGCTGAGAAAGTAGCACACTGTGAAGGTGAAGAAAGAGAATGTACCTGAAGCTTAGGAATGTAGGATGACTTACTGATTACAATCATCTTGTCTCTTAGCCAGATTTTACAGCTAACTGAAGAAAAAGAGGTCCACAAAGCAACTTCTTCATGTTTGATTTGTCTTAAACTCCAGGACCACAAAGTGAAGAACATATTTCAAGGGAAGTGTTTCCACACTTACATGAAATAAATTAATATGATCAGTTAGTTCTGTAATATATTTTGTAATCAAAACAAACATTGATTTTGGTGCTTAATATTACTCATTCAAACATTCTTTTCCAAAAGTTCTTAAAGAGGGTGTCAGAGGGTCAGAACCTGGTCTAGGTAGGTATAAACTCGAATGAAGATGACAGCCCATCAGAAAGCAGATCCACTGATACATCAGTACTCCTGTAAGTGTCACAAACCTGTCCAGAAAACAACCACAAAGACATTCTGAGTTTTAATTTCATTTTATTTTATCATAACATCCAAGCAAAGGCATGAATAATATTTGCAGTCTTCACTTCATGGTCTAACATATTTGCATGCTGATAAGAACCCTGTAAAAATGATTGCTAAAGACAATATAGGATAAAAAAAGAGCAGCTTCTCAAAAATGCCTTTAAATGTAGCTAACTGGTACAATGAACGAACTTTGTCAGGAAATTCCACCTGTCACAGGGTATTCTATTAAAAAAAATTTTAATTCCAGCTGCCAAATTTCTTAAGAGAATTTAAGAATATTATAGATGATAAGCCATCTTAACACATTTCATTCCATATAAGTCCTACTCACCCACAGTGAGCTAGTAAGGGAACACCACTACTGAATCTGGTAGTCTACTGTAGATGGACAGTGACAGAAAGATTTTTTTTTAAAAATCCAGTGTTTAAAGTTATCAAGAAGATTAAAAGTCAGTGCTATTAACCCTTTGCCAGCCACAACTCCTAGAATTTGGGTTTGAATTTCTGGTCACTGTCTATGCGAAATTTACTAACATTTTTGATGAACTCTGATGTATTCTTAGTGGTGCTTGTCTTCTTGAATCACAAAAATGCCCATGTTAGGTTAATTAGACTCTGTAAATTGGCATAACATGAAACAAGTGTGCTCTGTAATAGATTTGCACCACAAGTACATCTGTACTTTGCATTACAATCACTGCAGTGACTTCCTGCATTTCTGAACTGGAATAACCCAATTATGGAAGTGTATGGGTGGATTTTCAAGACTTGTTTCATTCAAATCTAACCCATCTACCCTGTGTCATAAGTACATGAACTCATTGAAAACCTGAGAGATACCTGAAAGAACACAAGAATTGATACTCCAAGTAGGAGTATCCTTTTAATAAGAAGACTAAAGAGAAAACAACTATATAATTGATAGAAATAACACACAGACTTCTTATTTTGGCTATTTGGTTATAAGGCAGAGAATGCAGATAACACTGTTGTCATACTAGTAACTAGCCAAGGACTGTGAGTAGATTTCATTAAGATTATAGTGGGAATGTAACACCTTGTTTTCTGTTTCACTGGGAAAGTGTTACCACAAGAAATAGATATAATTCTGTAGATAATCAAGAGCTGCTTATGAAACAGATAGTGAAAAGGCAAAATAGTACCTTCAAAGCCTACTGTTCACACAATTTATGGAAAATACATCTCTTCAAAGGATGCTATATATAAAAGCAGAGTCCTCAATGGGTGACTCAGTTGTTTTTAGACTTCCAACAGTATTGGTTTAATGTTCAGTTCCTGAGAGTTTGTCTCCTGGGTACCACAGTCACTTTGTTTTGCTTGCAATTAATATCAGTAAAACGGCAGTGGGTTGCAATGTTTTGTTGTGTTCTGTATTACTGCCTTCATCCTGCCACACTGGAAGCACAAGAAATATCACATGGAAAGCATATGTGATCCTCAAAGCTTCCTAGTTTCTCAACTCAGGAAAGAACAGAAGACTACTTTATGTTATAATAACACCAGAAAGTCAGAGGAGTATTTATGGAGTAGTTCGACTAAGAAGAGGTACTCCAGAGTCACATCCTAAAATGCCACTTCTATTGTGATTCCTATACCACAATACCCAGAAATTAAAATGACCAAGCATTTCAATATCTAAAGTGTCTTGCTGGTTAAAATCCTCAATAGAAAATAAAGTGTACTTTGGGTTCTGGCAGTCAAGTGAGATCTAATAGATAAATCGATATAAAAGTCATATCTGATCCACCTACACCAGATGCACAGATAGTCAGATGGATATGAAATTACTATCAATAATTCATAGACCAATGGATAGAGATAGAGAGATGACAACATGACTGTTACGATTTTGTCTGTTGGTTATTTTTGTGCATGCAATTAAGCCATTGTCACGCATGTGCTCATGAGAGGCAGCTAAAGGGCAAAAATGAGGGTAATTCCACATCAGACCAAGAGGAGGAGGAGGAGTGCACTAACCCTTTCTCTCTTTCCTCTCAGACCAGTTACCACTGCCTGGCCCCAGTGACAACACTTCTGGTTTCAGGCCCAATGATGTCACTTTTGGCCCCGATAACCTCATTTCCAGTTCCGACTCTGCTGGCCTCACTTCCTTTCCCTAACCATAAAACTGCCGTTTTGTTTCCTTCAAATCAGTTCTGTTTTGGACTCGAATCTGTATACAACTTGCATCTAATTGCCTACTTTGCAGATCTATTTTCAAGTTTGGCTGCCCCAAACCTTTTAAATTTGACATCATTTTTCCTTACTAATTATGTCTTATTATGGGTTTTATTAGGTTGTGATTATGAAATTTGTAATTATTCTCATAATCGCAATTGTTTGTAGTTATCGCTGCCATTTTGTGACGATGTTGTCATCGTACTGTTATAAGAACTGCCTTGTCAGATTTGTCACTATCTGAGCTTGTGGATAATCAAATAAAAACAACTGTTATGTGCCCATTACTTTCTATTTACTGTAGACTTCCATGTTCTTGACTTTTGCTTGATTTTGTTTATTTTGATTTCTTGATTAGTGATTTGGCTTTGTCAAAAGATATGTCAGCAGCAGTTCATGTTAGAGAAAATATTAATAAAGTTTATGGTTAATTTAAAAAAGAAGAAGGAGCACCTACTGGGCGGAGTTGTAGAAGTGAAGTCTTTGGTGTAGCTTAGTGTTGTACAGTATAGTCACTGTTGTCTCATTAAAAGAACTGGCCGATAGTTCACAAACTGGGGTGACCATCTCTTTGTGCTTTTCTACATATCGAGGACAGTACTGAGGCCACTCAAAAGTCAAGAAAGAACCGACGGCAAATTCTGGTAAGGTGAAAATTGCGGACACTATTCACCCATACAGAACACACAGCTTTTACACTGGTGGCAGTGGTGGTGGGTTAAGTCTGTGAACTTTTTGACAGTTCTTTTAATGAGACAACAGTGAACATACAGTGCTGAGCTACACCAACCATTTCACTTCACTTCTACACCTGCCCTCACTAGTTGCTCCTCCTTCCTTTTTAAATGAACCAATGAACTTTATAAATATGGTCTCTAACATGAACTACTGCTTACAGATACTGTATAACTGCTTTTTGGTTTTGATTCTCTTATTGTCTTATGTTTCTTATCCTAGTCATCCCTTTAAATTTGTTAGGTCTCCATGTGAGGCTTAACAATGACTATGTTACAACCAAAATACTGATAAAATATCTATAAAATACTTACGTGGTGTAATATGTATGAAATACTGACTAAAGAGTGCACATAGCATGCCAAGAAGGTCAGAAATGTTTAAATATAATAACGATTTAAAATTTGTTTGTAGTATATACTTTTTACCAACAACAAAAACATTATACAAAAAAATGTACATGTAATTGTAAAATACATAAAAAAAACTGTGATCTTTCCTGGCAGAGCTATGTCTTGTGTTTTCAAATTAATTGTTTCACATTTTTATAAAGGAAGCATTCATTTTTTGCGCCCTGCCCCGACTTTACTATTAAGTATACATTGCCTCGTCTGATGCTGAAATAAGTAGAAAGAAATCATTAAAGCAAATTAGACTATTAACATTCTAAAGAGCATTTATCTTTTGGATCAATAGTCCCTGCAGTTCTTTAGTGGGCCCTTTGGTGTCCTTAAACCATGATGAGGTAGATTATGAGTCTGGTCTATTTATTACACACAGATGGACCAATAATTATTGACAGAATGGGAACTAATAGTTAAATGCATGTAGTGGCATTATAGAACTTATTTTAAAAATAGTTGAAATGTTTTAAATGCTAGTAAAATAAAATTCTGCATATACGTATGATTTTCTTTTGACATTCTGCCAGTGTTCCTGTTTATGCTTTTAACTTTTATTGGACAAATTTATTTTATTAATTTTTTATAATTTTGTTTTGCATATTTACTAATGTAAGATTTCTTTTGAAGGACTAGAAATACAAGCGTAGGAGACAAATATTTTTCTAGATACGCTATTTTTCCAACCTGTGCAGAAGGTTGATGATTTGATCCTTGCACCCTAAGAATGAGCAAAAATTGACTGATGACATATTTCGCAAAACCAAAATCTGATTGTTAAGCCCTTCTGTTTATCACATTTTTGGCAAGGTCAAAGAAACTAGATTGGAGGTAACTATAGAACAGGTACAAGTGGTGGTCTGGGTGAGAGTAGAGAGCAACAGAGCCGGCCGTAGGGCGAAGCGAACGAAGCGACCGCTTCGGGCCCACAGCTGGAGGGGGCCCACTGCGCCCAAGGTTTTTTTTTTCCTGTGATGCGACGCTGCTGCAGAGGGCCCAATGGAGCAACAGACTCCTTCACTCCAACCTCTATTACTAATTTTTTTATATATATAATTCACGGCAACATCACTTAATTACTCCATGTGGACATCTCCACTCGGCACTCCAATCTTCATTACGCTTCACTCAGGCCCGAGCACCTGTTGCCGCCTCCACGGCTCATCTGGGCCTCTGTCCTCAGTAGGCGGCCACTTACGCATCAGTCAGGGCCACTCCGCCGCACTGCATTCTCGACAGAGCGTAAAAGGGGCCCTTCTCTTCGTAAAGCCATCACTTTCCTTCATATCAATATATTTCCATTTTGTTTGAAAGAACGTCTTATAGATAGTAGTTAGGCCTTGCCGAATTTCCACAGTTTGAAATTATTGCATTCCAAATGTCTTCAGTTCCACCACCAAAGAAATATAAATCAGGTGTTCAAAAACATAAAGAAAAAGCCAGTCAGTGTCAAACGGAAATCGTCAAAAAGTGATGATTGTAGATGCCGGGAAAACGCATTTCTGCAGCTCAGAATGCAGGAAATTACTTGGTGGCCGGAGCTCTGCCCCGGACCCCCTAGCTGTAGGGGTCGGGCCCCTAACGGGACCCTCGGTATCAGTTTGCTTCGGGCCCGAAATTGTCTAAGGCCGGCTCTGAGAGCAATAAAATGTGAAAAGGACTAACAGAAAATGTAATATGAGGAACAGTATGAACGGAAACACCTGTATCTCGCGTGGATCTTGCCAATATACGAATAACATTCTTGTTAGCCTGAAGGGCATACTTTATAATGGTGAACAATCTCCCTAAGGATCTGTGAAGATTTGTAGGGGTGATTGGATGATGTTCCATCCTGGATGTTAGATATTATATCCTGAATATTATAGCTTCATGAAAGTTCTTTCATTTTTAACTTTTCATTTTGGTTTTCCTTATGGGTGTTTGACCAAAGAGATATGGATCAAATATTAAGCAAAACTCTATGGTAAGTTCAGGAGTTTTAGCAAATTTTTGAATGAACAAAATACACAAGAAATTTTAAGGGCCATGCCTCCCTCAATGGCAGAACTTGAATCAGGGAAGAGATTGATAGTTTCACATCTCAAAGACAGGATAAAGACACTGAAAAAATGCGTACAGAAATGTTAGGAGTGTATTTGAAATACAAGCATTATTTAGTGTTGTCATCCCAATATGAAACCCTGAAGACATGTTAAAAGATGAGAATAGCTTTGTAGGGATTATTTATGTTTAGGTATTTCCTGCCCTACACTTTGCACTAATCCAAACCAATTCTGGTTCACAAGTTAGATGACAGTCCAAAGTTACTGCTTATATAAGCACAGTAAAGTAAAAGTCATTATAAATCTGTGTGACCACTGCTGGTGCACTTAGAGAAATGTGTAGAAATCCTCCCCATTGTAGAGTGATTCCATTTTAACTACTCTGTTTTATGCTTAGACACCACAATACTCTCTGAATATCTCATTTGAAAAGGGGCAAAAGAAGCTATTGTTTCTTACTACCTATCTGTGAGATGAGTGTCTGGCAAACAACCCTATGAAAACGAAAGTAGGGTGCAAACTCCACACATGCAATGACCTGAGCTGGGAATTTCATCCTGGAGCTATGTGGCCACTGTGCTAATCAGTGCACCATGCTCCCCTGAAAATTATAATGGAAAGGATTTGAAAACATTTTCTTTGTACTACAATTAATGGAAAAATACATAACTGATGATTATTAAAATGTGGAGTTTCTTCTCTACTGTATTTGGAAGTACTTCCCCATCAGCTTAATGCCATATCATCTGAATATTATCAACCACTGAAATGAACTGTACAACATGCACCATTGGTTTAGGATTTTTATTAGGTTTTAATTTCCTAATTTTATCACCAAGTTCTTTCTGTCACTTTAAATTCATATTTCATTTTGTTTATTCGTATGCATTATTTGTAGTATGTGTGTAATATGCTGCATAAGGACTTTGGGTTGATTACTTTAAAATGTCAGATTGTAGCTAAATATATGTATAAGATTAATGGCCTTCATTAACAGCAAACTATGGGAACATCCACAAGTTCTGTTTGGTTTCATATGGGTACCTGCACTAAGGTTGGCATGGTTGTGCTGAGAGCTGTTTACAGCCAGTAACATCTGGGGATTATATTTTTGCCAAAAATTATTGATGTTTTGTTTGACTAAACAAAGCAGGAAGGCACTCATGACAGTGCTAACCCAGAAACAGTTTATAGAATTTTGCGTTGAAAAATACACCTGCAGAAAATACATCTTGTAATGAGTATCCGTATAATGGTCATTAATATAAAAAAACTATAACTACTGTATAATATATTTAGAAAGAGACTCTCACTTGCTGTTTGAAGTGACACTGTGATGCTCCTTTTGTTGCTTGCCATGTTTGCAACTGATGCTTGGATGTTGTCTGTAATAGAGCGGGGTTTCACTAATTTTCCAAATATAATGGGGTGACCCGTTAAAAACTTATTTCAGGGAAAGTATAAAATGCCATGAAAAGCAGGCAATTTGCAGTCAATGTTGCATAAATCTCCCAACATATCCACTTATCTGACATTGTGCTATTCACCTATCCTCTCCTCTTCTATACCATGGCTACTCTCTCTCAGCTTTCCTGCTCATAATTGGTTAGGATCCTCAAAGCTTCCTCAATAAACTTTGATCTATCAAGCAGATTTTCAGAACTTTCAGTTTATATTGTAATAATGAAATGAACTGCAGTTTAGTTCCAATATAACCTCTAAGCCGATAAGCAAGTAAAACTAGTTTGAAAGTAACCTTCTTGAGTGTGGAACCCTCCCTGCCTGAACTGAGGTAACTGTCATATATAGGAGTAGAAGTAGGAGAGGGATTAAAACTCACTTAGCCCAGTGTGTCAGGTCAAGTTGTGTCATTCTCAGATGCGGAGGAGGTCTTTTTTAGCAGGTGAGCTTTCTGTTCTCTGAGGTGCATCTGTCTAGCAAGGAGTTGCTGAATCTGAATCTCAAGGGCCAGGAATTTGTTAACAACGTGCTACAGCTCACAGTCAGCCATCTTCCACTTCCACTTCTGCTGCACGTCCTAGGAGACAGAGAGAAAGAGAAAGAGGTTAGCTCAGAGAGTCAGCCATCTTAAACTAATGCAAATCCCGGTCCCTTTCTACCTCTCATACAGTGTTTTTAACAATTTGTCACTTCAGAACGAAGCAGTTTCGATATTTAAATGGAACACCGGTATTTCTACTAGCTGGATTGAAGTAAATTACCTTTCTTATTACATTTCTTATTGCAGTTTCTTCATACTGTATGAGATGGTCTGCATCCAAACATATTTGGTGCCCGGGTCCTCTCTGAAAATAATCTGTTTTTCTTGACCACTTAATTTTAGTCCTTATGTTTTCAATAATGCTAAGTTTATTGTGATAATTCTGTAGTGAGTTCACCTTTAGATGTGCACTGTATTAGCACTATAATAATGAACCATCGTGTACCTAAAAAACCCAGATTTATTTACCATTTCACCTACAGATGTGCACCTTATTAGAACTATAGCAACAGATTATAGATTAAATAAAAATGCCTCACAAAGCGGCATAAACACGAATACCTTAATTACCATTTCAATCTGCCATAACACTCCCATTCAGTCCTGCTCTTCCAAGATCTTAAATGTGGCTTTACTAAATATTACAGCGTTAACCAGCAAGATGTTTTACATTAACGATCCTATAAGTGATTGGAAAATCGATTTTCTTACATTAAATAAATAGTGGCTCAGCTCTGATAATACGGCAGTGTTAAAGCAGTGCCTCTGAATTACGACATTGTTCATTCAGTTCTCCAAGGCAAAAAAGGCAGTGGTTTAATGAGTAAATTGTAAAGTACTTTTGCATCTTTTTAGTATCTTGCCATAGTTGTTCAAGGAGTGTTGCAGTCTCTCGTTTTGACCATTTATAGACCTCCAAAATAGAATACATCTTTTTTTGAGGAATTCTCAGAGTTGGTGTTCCTAATTGTAGGCAGTTGCGCCCTGTGTTGGCTGGGATTGGTTCCAGCAGACCCTGTAGTTAGGTTATAGGGGTTGGATAATTGATGGATGTGGATAACCAATGTGACCAAAAGTAAGAAAATTCATGAACTTACTTCATTCTTTTAATCTTAGCCAGCACATCAGGCAGCCCACACTTTAAGGAAGGACACACGCTGGATTTAGTGATTTCAAAAGGATTAAAAGTTGACGTGAGGCAGGTTTACATATTATTTAATGCAGAAATACTGATAACTGCAACTAATGTGAAGCGTATAGTTAAATAATGTTATTTTGATACATTTGCAGCTTCAATGCTTGCTAATATTCTAAACAATCAGTCCGATTATAGTGCTTACCTTAATAATGTGTGGGCTTTTAACCCGTGAAAAACAACTCGTGAACCAAGAAAAAGGTTTGGGGACCGTCCCCGTATATTGCCCTAAGACAATATATGAAAAAAAGAGATCAAAGTCTTTAAATTGCAAGAACATTTGACAGATTTACTTTGGGAAAATGGTGGATTTATACAAAAAGGATTATGGGAACAGGAAATGGTTGGCGTGAAGTGACGTTAGGAACAGGAACCAGAAGTAATGTCATTGAGGTGAGCCGGAAGTGATGCGATTTGAAAGAGCCGGAAGTGATGTCATTGAGGATGGCCGGAAGTGACATTATCACGGCCATTTTTATACCCGGAAGTGGAGGCAATTATTTTTCTTCTGGTTTTCTGTGGAAAGAAGAGAT
Source organism: Erpetoichthys calabaricus (assembly GCF_900747795.2). NCBI lineage: Eukaryota > Metazoa > Chordata > Cladistia > Polypteriformes > Polypteridae > Erpetoichthys > Erpetoichthys calabaricus. The sequence continues at coordinate 267,200,044 of NC_041395.2, read as the reverse complement.
CCAGGTAAGTACCATGTGACCAACTGATATCTTGCGATAGTTCACTCACCTTTAAGCTCTTTGACTGCCTCCTAATCGCACGTGTGTGACATGACCCCCCCCCCTCAGCCTAGACCCGTCGGGTTGGGCGACCTGCACCAAGAGGTCGTGGACACGGGAGAGAGCATCTGCGTTGGCCTGCAAGGAACATCTACGATAAATGACACTAAAACGATAAGGTTGTAGATCCAAAAACCACCTAGTGACGCGTGGATTCGACTCCCGATGAAGGGCCATCCACTGTAAAGTGGCATGATCCATCACCAGAGTAAATTCACGCCCCAAGAGATAGTACCTTAAGGACGTTATAGCCCACTTAATCGCCAAGACTTCCCTCTCCACCGTGACATACTTGGTCTCCTGATCCAGCAGTTTCCAGCTGAGGTACATAATGCGGTGTTCAGCACCGTCGACGCATTGGCTCAACACGGCACCCAATCCTGTGGCCGATGCGTCGGTCTGGAGGATGAAAGGAAGTGAAAAATTAGGAGATCTTAAAATAGGTGCCGAAGTAAGGGCCAACTTTAAGTCACCGAATGCTTTATCAGCCGAATCATCCCATACCACTTTCGAAGATGCTCCTTTCCTTGTGAGATTAGATAAGGGCACAGCAATTTCGGAGAAATGAGGTACAAAACGGCGATAGTAACCTGTCAACCCCAAAAAAGCTTGAACTTGCCTCTTATTTATCGGATGGGGCCAATTAATGATGACATCTACTTTGCTACATTGTGGTTTAACAATACCTCCACCCTCTAGGTAGCCTAAATATTTGGCTTCACGTAACCCAAAAAAACATTTCTTAGGATTAATACGAAGCCCTGCTAACGCTAGTGTGGACAGTACTGTTTTAACCTGCACTACATGGTCCTTCCATGTGCCAGAATAAATGACTACATCATCCAGGTAGGCGGCACTAAATGAATTGTGGGGCTGTAGCAGTGTATCTACCAGTCGTTGGAAGGTAGCTGGAGCCCCGTGCAAACCAAAAGGAAGGACCCTGTATTGCCAATGTCCACTTGGGGTACTAAATGCGTTTTTTTCTTTAGCGGAGGCCGTTAAGGGAATTTGCCAATACCCTTTCATCATGTCAAGAGTAGTTAGGAATTATGCATTCCCCAGTCGATCGAGTAAATCATCCACTCGTGGCATGGGATACGCATCAAATTTAGAGACCTGATTAAGACGAAGGAAGTCGTTGCAAAACCTCCATGACCCATCAGGCTTAGGAACTAGGACAACTAGACTAGACCAAGGGCTATAGCTTTCTTCAATAACCCCTAATTCCAGCATTCGCCTAATTTCCAACTCTACTTCTGCTTTCTTTGCCTCCGGGAGCCTATAGGGATTCTGCCTGACAATCACTCCAGGGTCAGTAATGGTGTCATGAACAATCAGTGGAGTACGTCTAGAAATCTCATCCACAACTTTGGGGACAGACAAGATAGCATGTTTGAGATCTTGTCGTTATTCTGACATCAAGTCAGGACCGAAATTAAGGTGGGGTTGAGACATAAACAGTGACCCAGGCTGACCGGAGGAGGGATCAAGTTCCCTATCCTTCCACGGTTTCAGCAAATTAATATGATACACTCACTCAGTTGGTCGACGATTGGGTTGTTTAACCAAATAATCGACGAGACCTTTTCTTTCCTTAATTTCATAGGGACCCTGCCAATGCACTAATAATTTGGAGTGTGAAGTTGGGACGAGTACCATTACACGATCACCCGGGACAAATTCCCAGAGGGTGGTGTTACGGTTATAATAACGCGACGGCGCTGCTTGTGCTTTTTCCAAATTCTCTTTTAGAATGGGCCTAATTTTCTCCAATCTATCTCGTAATTGCGCGATATATTCAAGAACATTTGAAGTAGGAAGGACCTCCTCTTCCCAACCTTCTTTTAACATATCCAATAAACCTCTGGGTTGTCTTCCATATAATAATTCAAAAGGGGAGAAACCCGTAGAGGCCTGTGGGACTTCCCGGTATGCAAACAAAATGAGAGGAAGTAACTGAACCCAGTTTCTTCCATCCTCGTTAACTACTTTGCGTAACATCTGCTTTAATGTTTGATTAAAACGTTCTACCAATCCGTCAGTTTGCGGATGGTAGACTGACGTTTTCAGATGTTTTATACAGAGTAATTTAGCCACCTACCTGAACGTCTCCGAAGTGAACGGAGTCCCTTGATCCGTTAGAACCTCTTTGGGGATCCCCACACGAGTGAATATCCCTACTAGTTCCCGTGCAATATTCTTTGTATTAGCTGAGCGCAACAGAACAGCTTCGGGGAGTCGAGTGGCATAATCTACTAGGACTAAAATATATTTAAAGCCCTTTACCGAGGGTTCTAAAGTTCCTACGAGATCAACTCTAACTTGTTCAAACGGGATATCAATAAGGGGAAAGGGAACTAGAGGAGCTCGAGTCCGCCTTGGAATCTGCCGAAGTTGACACTCCAGACGCGAAGTGCAAAATCGTCAGACCTCCTCATTAATTCTCAGCTAATAAAATTGGAACTTTATTCTCTCCAAAGTTTTGTCGGAGCCTAAATGGGCTCCTCGAAGGTGAGCATGCGTTAACTCACACACTTGTCGCCAAAAAGTGCTTGGGACTAGCAGCAATGCTCGCACTTCACCCCCATGTTCTGCCACTCTATATAACAATTCATTTTTAATAACAAAGAATGGCATCGATGGCATGGGATCTTGGGTTGTATAACCCTCGGCTGATACTATAGCATTCCTTGCAAACTTTAAAGAATCATCATTCCACTGTTCTTGTTTAAACGAGTAAGGTGTTAACAAAATCTGAGACGAAAAATCTTGTATTGGGTCTTTATCGACCTCAATGGGCTGAGCTACTGCCTCTACGTCCTCCCCGTTAGCTGTAGCAGTTCCTGCAGAGGACGCTGGGACATCAAATTCTTCACACTGGGTACCCGTATGGATCCGTGCTATTGAGGGACACAGCGTGGAGGCAGTCAGAGCATCATTCTCCATGACTAAGCCTAAATTCTTTTTTGGTACAGTTACGTTATTACCGCTATTGATTTTATTCCAATCTCTACCCAATATGACTGGAAAAGGGGGATCCGGTAATACAGCCATGGCCATTCCAATTACGTTGTGATTCACTGAAACCACACATCGAGCTGTTTTGTAATACCGGATGTCCCCATGAATACATTTCAGACTAGTTTTTAGTTTAGTCCATTGTTGTGGTAAAATGAAATGGGCAGCAACAATCGAAATGTTACTGCCAGAATCAAACATTGCTCTTACTTTCCTACCATTTACAATAACGGCACCCGTATATGGGCTCCGAAGTACAGTTTGGGGACAGGTGTCCAATCTCCCCACACTTGAAACAGCGAGGGGTGTTGATTGGTCTGTCTCGTTTTCGAATGGAGTTTGCCAGGTGGGCTCAGGGACTGCCCCATGGGCCCTTTTGGGTGTGACAAGAAATCTCCTCGATTTTCAAGCCGCCCAGTGATGCTCCACAATCTTGATCAATGTGTCCATGTTGTCGTAGTTATGTTTTTGGACCTGCTGAACGATCTGGTCAGTGAGGGCATACACGAAGGTTTCACAGGCCAGTAATTCGGTCATTTTTGTGTGAACTATTTATGTCTGGCCTTATCCAGTGACACACTTTGCCCCAAGCTTCAAAAGCCTGGGTTCTCAATGGCCTCTCAGGGTCAAATTGCCACTCCTTCCATTCATTCGCCTGCTGTTCCACTGATATGCCGTAGCGCTTGAACACTTCAAGTTTTAGAGCATCATAATCGGCAGCTTACTCCTCGATTAAATCATAGTAGGCTCTCTGCGCCGCCCCCTTCAGGTAGGGAGCCAGTAGGTATGCCCATTCCGACCTCAGCCATGCGTTCCGCTTAGCGGTACGCTCAAAAACCAAAAAATACGTCTCAATGTCGTCATCTTCTGTTAAATTTGTTAGTTATGTAGGAAGTGACCGAGCGGCCTCTGTTCGTACTGATGAGCCTGCACGGGCCTCAGCTTCAGCTAGCTGTGTCCTGGCTCGCCCATCTGTACTTTTAATGTGCGGAGTTCGTCCATAATAGTAGACAGCACGGTGTTTAGGTCCTGTTCTTCTGACATTTTTAAAGAAAAAAAAAGAAACAATCCTGCCAACTACACCAATTGTGGGTTTTTAACCCGTGAAAAACAACTCGTAAGCCAAGAAAAAGGTTTGGGGACCGTTCCCGTATATTGCCCTAAGACAATATATGAAAAAAAGAGATCAAAGTCTTTAAATTGCAAGAACATTTGACAGTTTTACTTTGGGAAAATGGTGGATTTATACAAAAAGGATTATGGGAACAGGAAATGGTTGGCGTGAAGTGACGTTAGGAACAAGAACCGGAAGTAACGTCATTGAGGTGAGCCGGAAGTGATGTGATCTGGAATGACAGAAGTGATGTCATTGAGGATGGCCGGAAGTGACGTTATCGCGGCCATTTTTATACCCGGAAGTGGAGGCAATTATTTTTCTTCTGGTTTTCTGTGGAAAGAAGAGATCCAGGTAAGTACCACGTGACCAACTCATATCTCGCGATAGTTCACTCACCTTTAAGCTCTTTGACTGCCTCCTAATCGCACGTGTGTGACAAATGCTAATAGTGTAACCAGTAAGGTGGAATATTTTAATACTAAAGTTAGAGCTGCAGCTGACCTAGTGGCCCCTGAAAAGACTGTTAAAAAATCCTCCAGCACTATTATACCTTAAAAGACCCAAAAGAGTGTCTAATTTAAATAAGAATCCAAGTATGCCTTAAATTTTTTCACTGGAATAGATCCACCTGAACTACGTATAATAATTTCTCAGCTGAAACCCTCCACCTGTGTCCTTGACTGTACCATCAGGCTTTCTCAAACAAGTCTCTGATGTCCTAATTGTTACTGTATTTGACACAGTGAACCCATCATTAGATACGGGGGTCTTCCCTGACTGTTGTTGAAACCCTGCTCAAGAAAAATAATCTGACCCCTCATATCTTGCCTTTCTTAAGTAAAATTCTAGAAAAGACAGTTTTTAAGCTGCTAAATGATCTAAATGATTACTTAAATAAACATTCTATTCTTGACAAGTTTAAGTCAGGTTTTAGAACAAATCATAATACAGAAGTACAAATCATAGTACATAGTACAGAAACTGCACTGGTTAAAGTAGTAAATGATTTGCAGGTTAATGAGGACAGAAGCCATATACTTGTTCTTGTTTTCTTAGACTTGAGCGCAACATTTGACACCACAGACCACCGTATCCTTACAAATTTCCTAAGGCAATCGTTGGGCCTCTACAGCAGTGTCTTAAATTGATTTCAGTCTTACTTAACAGGCAGAAAAATCTTTGTTAGTTGTGGCGATTGTACTTCAGAGATCTATGATATTGTATATGGTGTACTAGAAGGATCTATTCTGGGTCCACTGTTTTTTTAAATCTATGATGTTTCCACTAAGATAGATTATCTCAAAGCACAAGGTGAGTCATCACAGCTATGCAGATGACACAGCTTTATTTATCGATAACGCCTAATGACTCTCTCATCCAGTGTCTTTAGCAGTATTTTCAAATGGATGAGTAGAAACTTTCTCAAACTAAATAAGGAAAAAGCAGAAGTCTTAGTGACTTGCGAATATGGCAATAATGAGTGTGTTAGAAATAAACTTGATCCCATAGGTTTAAAAGTTAAGGCGAAGGTAAAGAATTTAGGGGCAATCATTGACTCTGACCTAAACTTTAAATAGCATATTAACCAGATCACTAGCATTTTTTTTACAGAAGGAATGCAACAAAAGTTAGACCTCGTAACTACACGATGCTGGAAAAATTACTGCACTCTTTTGTTTTTAGTTGAGTAGATTACTGTAATGCACTCCAAACAGGATTACCTAAGAAAGACACCAATTGGTTGCAATTACTGTAGAATGCAACATCCAGAATCTTAACTAGAAAATGAACATCTGAGCACATCTCACCACCTTTAGTGTTGTTACATTGGTTACCTGTGTCATTTTAAATTGACTTTAAAATACTACTAATGGTGTATAAAGCCATAAATAATCTTGATCCATCAATATATTTTGGAATGCCTGTCCCCTTACACTCCAAGTCATAACCTTCGATCTTCTAATAGGGGTCTGCTTATAATTCCAAGAGCCAAGCTTAAATGAAGTGGTGAGGTGGCCTTTTGCTGTTATGCACCTAAATCAGGAATACTTTACCAATTGAAGGCTAATACTGTGGAATGTTTTAATTGAATCTTTAATAGCTAAAAATTCATTATTTTAATTTGGCTTTCTCAATAGCTGCATTTTAGTTGTATTCCTAATAGACTGTATGGGCATAGAATTATCATGTTCTTCAGGAGTCTGCAATCTGAACTAATCCCCACTATTCTCTACTATTTTTTCTGGTTCTTTAGTGGTGGTAATTTGCACCACCACCACCACCTGATCAAGGCACAATGCAGCCCACAGAGCTGATGGAATAAAGGTAGGTGCCCCCGCTGTCCACAATATCAACTTCATCAAATCCTATCATATGAACCCTGAAAACAAACAGCAACGAATTAAAAACATTAATGTTAGGTAGAAGGCTTAGTAGGGCCTGGGTGGTCTTTTGGCCTTGGAACCCCTACAGATTTAGTTTTTTTCTCCAGCCTAACTGGATTATTATTTACTGTCCTCCTGGCCATCTGACCTTATCATTGGACTCATCCATTATCCAACCCACTATATCCTAGCTACAGGGTCAATCCCATTCAACACAGGGCGCAAGGCAGGAAACAAACCCCGGGCAGGGTGCCAGCCCACCTCAGGGCACACACACACACATGCATACACCAAGCACACACTAATCCACCTAACCAATCCACCTAACCTGCATGTCTTTGGACTGTGGGAGGAAACCGGAGCACCCGGAGGAAACCCACGCAGACACGGGGAGAACATATAAACTCCACGCAGGGAGGACCCGGGAGGCAAACCCGGGTCTCCTAATTGCGAGGCAGCAGCGCTACCCACTGCACCACCGTGCCGCCCTGTCTTACATAGTGACACTGTATATAAGGATGCTACTCTTCTGCTTGCTATGTATTATTTTTAAATTTGTTTAGATTCATTTGTTTTTGGCCTTTGTTACTTAATTTTTAATATTATTGCCTAATCTTATTTGTTTTTCTTCACTTGTAACTTCATCTTTGACATCTTGTAAAGCACTTTGAGCTACACTGTTTGTATGAAAATGTGCTATATGAAAAAATGTTGTTGTTTTTATATTCCATTTGGATATAGGCTTGATTATATGCATTATAAGATGCCCAGTGCTGAGACTCTTAGTTCTTCAAGTTGGCTCTACTGTAAGAAAAGATTTGGAAAGGTTTACCTGGATATCTTCCCATTTGGGAAAGTGAGTGATGCTAAGACTCAGTAGCATGGAAGAAAGGAAATATTCAGGCAAGATGGAGACTAGTTAGTTGACTTATGTGGTTGGGAGCATCCACCACACAACAACCCATCTGGATTGAGGCCCAAGTGCAGCAGGTGACACCTCAGCACCACACTGTAACAGTGTGAGGTGTTTTTACAGTAGATGGATTGCTAATCCTGCTATCAACCCCCAAGTTTTCCCTGTAATTGGAGGACCAGCTTGCAGGGCTGGATGCAGCTTAATGTCTTACCCAGGATGAAGCAATTGCAGGTTAAGGGCCTTGTTCAAGGGCCTGTGTGGGCACAAAGAAAATCTCTACACATGTTGGATGAGACCGAATATCATGTTATGCTCAAGAGGTCGGAATGGTTTTGCAATTTCTATATAAAGTAGTGATAGTTATATATTGGTGCTAAAAACACAACAAATGTATTTAATACATACTGATCAGGTGTAATGTAAGGTCTAAGATGGGTGCCCTCTGATGATCTGAACATGTAACGTAAATGAGCAAGCTTTTCTCATCTTCATTGTTGCAGTTCCTTGTGTTTATCTTAGCCATTATTTCCTGCAAAAGGATTAAGGAAGAAGTTTTTGTAATTATTTCTTTTTTGTGTTTCATCTAATGTAACTGTTTTTATATAAAATATTTATAAATGGGTGGGTACTATATATGAATAAACAGAAATATGAATCAGACTTTGTGGATTAAAAATATTATTCTTTGTCGTCAAAAATAAAACTGATGCATGGTGATTAAAACAGAAAAGTTCCCAACAGTGTTCCAAATAGGTCAACAGGAGACATCAATATATGAAAACGGTAAGAAATGTTTTGTTTATTTTCTCAAGACAAAAGTTTTTACAAGAATGCTTAACAAATGCGTGATGTTACAAGGGCAGACAGAAACCCTTCCTCCATCAATAGTTCATACCTACAGCAAGTCCAAAATCCTTTGCACCTGCTTATTAAAATCTCATGGATTCCATCCCTCACAGCCAGCAAACGGGGGGCTGCACTCATGGACTTTGTGCAGCACAAAACAACAGTTAAAGGGTAGCATTATGCTGATTTAATCCGATAGCCAAGTGAAGTGATCAAGGCAAAAAGGAGGGCAAAGTTGTTCAGAGGCGTGCTTTTCTTGAGCAACAATGCACCAGCTCACAAAGCTTGTGTTGTTCAAGCCACTGTTCATGAATAGTTGAACAGTTAAACTACTTACTCTGTAGTCGAGACCTAGACCTGGGGAAATATGCACTTTTGAAGATATGCGTTAGACTTTCAGAATGTGGAGTGGTTAAAAAATTTCAGGTAAGATGAAGCAGAACACCCATGCTTTATATTAGAAATCAATATTTTGGAAATTTATCTTGCAGAAGAAATAACAGATGGACACCTATTATAAACAGATAGGTTTATTTCATTGTATTTTAACTGTATTATTTATGACTGGCATGATTAATGCATGCCCTTTTCAATTTATTTTCCCCTGCTATTAATGTAATCTTGTAAAAGTCATCCGCTGTTGTGGGATTTTGTATTATGTCCCTTAAACTGATAGCTGATTGTTTAGCTGTAAGGAACTTGTTGAATCTGTAGCTTCACCTCTAGAAAAACCTGATCACAAAAAATGATCAGAAGAACTGATAAACCAAGTTCATAGGTCTGCAATTGTTAGGAATTAAATGTGTACAAATACAAAGTAGCACTTACAGGTTTATGAAAGTATGTCCTCTCTCTTCATTACACACATGCACTACATTTGTTTCAAATGAATAATGCTTAAAAGAGAGTTAAATGAATTTTAGGCTCTGAAGTCATCTACATTTTAAAATTTGTAATTTTCCACTCTTAAAAAACTCAGCCTGAGACAAGGTATTGAATTATAAAAAAAAAGATGTCACTATATTGATAAAATGTTGTAAACACCATAATCAATTGATTTATTTTTTTACGTTTTATATTTACCCATGCTTGCATTATTACCTTTGATTGAATGTGTATGGTTTATAATGATATTTTATCAAGTCACTGATTTTATGCCATTATGTAGAAGCTAATGATTAATGGTGTGGTAGAGTGAGTTAACAATCGTTGCATGTTTATTACTTAGTTCAGTAATGCTGCTTATTAACTGTACAGCTACTCTACACTGCAGCTTTTCTCATATTAAGAAGATTATGTTATTAGCCCTTTGGCCTCACATTTCAAGGACAAACAATATACTTCAAAGATAGGTGCAATATGGTCGGGGCAGTTAGGTGCCCTGACCACTAGATGGAGCCAAGAAAGCTGATGGCACACAGGATGAACTTGCAGTTGACACAGAAAGACTGGCCATATCGTTCAGACATTCCTTAGAACACTTAAATAATTATTTACTATTGTGAGCTGCAGCCTATGACAGCAGCACTTGGGGGGCAAGGAAGCCTAAACTGTAGATTCAATAATTTGATACCAAAGGAGATTAAAAACTGTGCTGGGTTGGTGCCCTGCCCGGGGTTTGTTTCCTGCCTTGCGCCCTGTGTTGGCTGGGATTGGCTCCGGCAGACCCCCGTGACTCTGTAGTTAGGATATAGCGGTTTGGATAATGGATGGATGGAGGTTAAAAAAAAAAAACATAAAAAAATAACATTCTCAGACTTGAATGTGTTTTATTCAATTCAAGGTTAAGGAAGTTTGAGAATGCAGAATAATGTTATATAAACTAAACTAAATATATAGGTATAAAACATGATATGAAATATTTTTTGTATATGACCTGATTTGTTTTTAAAATTTTACACGATACCTTACATAATAAAGAATGTTTCATGACAGATATTCCAAGGTCTTTTCTGCTATGCGTATATATATTAGGGCAGTATATAGAACTACTCTGCATAATATAAAGACATACTGTATACAATGTATTCCATTTTCTTGACTGTGATTTTGCTTAATAATTGTGTAGTTAGAATAGCAAATCAATTTGAATGTTATTATTTTAAGCAGAACCATATTTTTTAGAGAATTGCTTTCGGGAAAAAAGTCATTAGATTTTTTGGATTATAATGCTGTTGACTCACTGCTGGGCTTTCCATTAGGTGAATGGGTTGTTGCTAAGTAGCAGAGACTGTTTGAAGGTTTTCTTTATTTTTTTAATTTTCATCAATTTCCTGTGAGATTTGTAAAAAAAAAAAAAAAAAACTTGAAAGTTAAGCTTTTATATATTTTTCTAATTTGCATATAATTGGTACATTAAGCCCTTTATTCACAACCCTTTTAACACTTTTGTTTGATATATATTAACATTTAATTTATCTATTAATGTATACACATAAGTGCATGATTTAATTTTATTGCACTCTTTATAATATAAACTATAACACCCAAATAACACAATTAATGACATATACTATACTGTATATGTAAAGTTGGTGAATATGTAATGTTTTGACTATTTGCTTTGAGTTTTATTACTGAATGAAAACTACTCAAAAAATCTGCCTCTGTGGCCAACATCCAGAAAATGACAATTCATATGCAACCCATTTTTCTTTTTTTAGCTCAGCTTGCCCGTACAGTTGTATGGGTTGCACAAACTTTCATTTTCATCTGGTACCAAATGTCTTGGAATATGGCCTCGGGCCAGAGTAGATTTTACGGATTGATGCTGGCTTGGTTTTGCTTGAATTTAAAGAAAACCTCCTTTGGGAACACGTTTGCAATTATGCTACTGGGAACAGTAACAAAATACATTTATAGCAAAGCCATGTTTTTATATTCTACTTTCATACTGTACACTTGTAAAAAAAAGTTTCTTTTTGCGTGTTGCTATACCAGCTAAAATGACTAACTACACATTTACAGTCTTTTAATTACAATTGAGACAGTGTATTTTTCTAAATTTAGAATGTGAGATGCAATGCATATGTGACCCCTAGAATGATAATCCTTAACATGAACAAAATGCCTTTTTTCATCAGTTGTTATGTTAAAAACTGTAACCTTAAGTGACCGCTGTTTTGCACATTTGGATTGGCGTTCACTGTGCTTTGAATGGCCGAGTGGGAGACCCTTCTGTTCCCCATATGGCGGCATTGTCTTGGTAATGCCTTACAATGCACCCCCTTGGAGCATGTTCTCAACCCCGCTGTGAGAGGATAAACTGTTGGTTTCACTTTTTTATTAAAACCCCAGAGGCATCCAGAAGGCCTGTGGACAGAGTTTAGAGGATGTGTTTCAAAGCGTGTGAGTCTTCGTGTCAGAGAAGAGTTGCTCGTTTTTTGCCATTTTAACTAGCTGGATGTGTTACACATAAGGAGATTGACATTTATGCTTGTTAATTGTAACCCTAAAAAAATTCTGAGCGGTTTTGCAAATATTCTTAGCTAGTGAAAGAATTCTTTTTTATTTTGGTTTGTCAGTTTTTGGTGCCCCTTTTAAAGCCTGTTGCTAATATTTTAACAGTGTGATTATTTTTAAGTTAATATTACTGAAATGATTTTGGGAATTTCTCATAGCACACCTCTATGACCAGAAATTAAAATGATCTGCAATAAGCAAGTAAGGAATATGAAAATAAAGGCAAAACATGATATATTTACTATTTAAACTGGTGAATTGTACATGTCAGTGTGGTTTATTTTAATGTTCCTGTTTAATGCTTTAAATAATTTTCTTTCCCAAGTGAATAACATATTGCTAAACACACTAAAATAACACCCTTCATAAACAGTGAAAAACGCTGAACACCAAAATAGGTGAAAATGCTATTGGGAGCAATGATTTACTTCAATAAGAGTCAATGTGGTTCAGATGGAAATTTCTGGTTATTTATGAAAAATAAATTTTGCAGTGAAGTACACAGAGGGCACAGCAGTCTAGTGGTTAGCACTGAAGCTGCACAGCTCTGGAGACTTGGGCTCAATTCTCAACCTGGTCTTAAGTTCAGTATCAGTAGTTATTTAGAATTAAAATAATGCATCAATAAATACATAAATAAATATTCATTTATGACTTAAATATATGTCTATTTTAAAATGGGAAATGGGATTTTAATAGAGTAAGTTCATCAGGATTTTTACAATGAATAACTTGATTAGTTATGCAAGCTGAAAACGTTTCTATAGACTTTAGCATGATATCCAAATACAGCACTTCAAACGTAAAAAGTGAAAGTTCCGTTTTACAGATTAAAGGACTCCATTAGGTTCCCCCCAAGTAAGTGAAGATTAAACTAAATTTAACTAAACCAGATTCAAAAGGATTTTCAGTTAATCCTATCAACTTGAACATTCATCTGATTTGATTTAAAGCATACAATAGAGATACCTATGGGGCATGGCAAAGGCTTTGTGGTTTTTCAAATATTTTTGAGTTTTGATATGGTTCATTTAAATGTCTTAAGTTATTTTTTAGTCAGATTTAAAAATAATGCACAACATTATGAGCAGTTTTACTTTTAAAACTTTCTTTTGCTTGGAATACCTCTGGTTACACATTGCAAAAGTATTTTTTGATCACAAAGTACAGATGCAAAACAGACAACTTTATCTGTTTTTTGTGCTATATATGTGTTATATATGTTATAAATTTACATCCCATTATAAAATAAACATAAATAATAAATAATGATTTTTTCCTTAACAAAAAGAGACAAACTCCTGCTCAAGGTATTACAAAGTAATCCTATTGCAAAGTCATTATTGCTACATCTTATATACAAAACTCCCATATTCACTTACTGTGTTACACAGTTGATTTTATTCCCAATATTGTCAAATTCAATGTTATAAATTCCTCAGGGTATGCAATGTACTGGAAAGAAAACACATTCCATGTAAAGAAGTGACTGCAATAATAATACATATAAGCAATGTAAAATGGTCCAGCTACATGAGAAATATAATCATATCATATCTTGCTGGAAACGTCTGGAGTAAAGACAGACAGACATGTAAACAAATTCAGTTCTAGGTAGAGATTAACACATAATAGTACTTAATACACCATTAAAGGTGGGTCGTTTTACAACACTATAATCAAGCTGAAAAAGAGATCACAACGAGAGAACTGATTGTAAGCTCTATTTAATTTTGGACAGGTAGAAGGATAACAGTTGTCCTACTATTAATGCAGTGAAGCTATAGTTACACTGTCAGAACTTATTAGGAAGTGGCTCTGTCCTCTCGGAGGCATTAATGATTTAATAGTATGGATGTTAAACTGGATTTACCCCAGCTGATAAAAACAATTTGCAGTCCATACCATAGATACCAGATTTTGTGGTTCCATTGGTCATTTCTGCTGATTGCTGAAGCAGAAAATGTAATATTTCTAGAGAAGTTCTCCCTCAGACAGGCTGACTTCAAACATATGGATAGCAGCCAGGCCATCTTTATTATTCACGTAGAGCTTGGTCATATGTTTTACAGTTTTTGCATTCCTCAAATTAATCTAATTCAGAACAGTTTTTAATGCAAAATGTAAGTTACGTTAATATTTTTTTCGTTATACCATTTTAACTACTCTTCGTTTGTTTTTAATTTGCATAAATTATAATTTTAATATAATTTTAGCAAGCAGACTTTAAAGAGTGAATGGCTGGTATGTAACTTAGATACAATACCCTCTTTTCATTTTGTCTCAATACATTTATACACTCTTGCTTTAATTTTTTTAGAACTTTTTACTGACATTTATTTACTTACTTTATTTTCTTAATCACACTTTATGATTGCTAAAGGGTAGATTAGTAGATCAAAAACATTGTTATACAATTATTTTCTTTGAAGGACTTAATAAAATGTAAAATTGACACAATATTACTACTTATATTTCTGTGAGGTTACCCCCAAACACATATATTATAATATAATATAATATAATATAATATAATATAATATAATATAATATAATATAATATAATATAATATAATATAATATAATATATTATATTATATTATATTATATTATATTATATTTGGTGTACTAACTAGGGTTGCTTACCTTCTCCCTGTTAACCTGAATTGAATTAAGTTCCAAAAATCATGCAATGCCTAAATAACATAATATATTATGGCATGGATGTGCTGTGGTCCACATGGATTCAGTGTCATGGGTTTGAATGCCATAGTCTGCTTGTTGTCTGCAGTTTGAATGGTCTCACCATATTTGATGGATTTTCCTCCAGGTACTCTTGTTTTTCATCCACTTCTCAAAGATGTGCCTGTAAGTTTACTTGGTGATTAAACTGCCCCAGTGTGAATGTGCCCCTTGATTAACATGCTCCCTGTCTGTTGATGGTTATTGCATTGTGCCCAATGCTGTCAAGATATGCTCATGTCCCCCATAACCATTAACTGGTTCAAAAGTTCAACCTCATGAGGAGTCGGAGTAGACTTAACTCTATCCTCTGCCAAACAGTGTTCAGAAGACATTAATGCTAACAGAATGTTGGGGTACAATTCCAAGGAGGTTCTGCTCAAGCTTTATAATAAACTGGTGAGGCCTCATCTGGAGAACTGTGTGCAGTTTTGGTCTCCAGGCTACAAAAAGGACATAGCAGCGCTAGAAAAGGTCCAGAGAAGAGCGACCAGGCTGATTCCAGGGGAATAAGGGGATGAATTACAAGGAAAGATTTAAAGAGCTGAGCCTTTTCAGTTTAAGCAATAGAAGATTAAGTATTCAAAATTAGTATTAGGGACTTAGTACAGTGGATCGAGACTGTTTGTTTAAAATGAGTTCATTAAGAACATGGGGACATTTGAGAATTTGTTAAGGGTACATTTCACAGAAATATTAGCAAGTTTTTCTTTAAATAGAGAACCACAGACACATGGAGTAAGTTAACAAGTAGTGTGGTAAACAGTAGCACTTTAGGAACCTTCAAAACTCGACTTTGTTGGCCTGAATGATCTGTTCTTGTCTAGATTGTCCTAATGTTCTAAACTATTATGGGTTACTGCTTTTTGTTCTATAATTCACAGGAATCAGGTATTTGACAGCATTACGTTTTTCATGTGTACAAACTGTCAAGAAACCAATTTATGAAATTTAGTACTGGAGTAGTAAAATAATTTCAGTTTAACATGATTAGGATTTTTTTTTATATTATTTCACATGCCCTAAGATGTTGATTTCAGGTAAATTGACAATTCAAAATTTCTCCCTGCTTTAGTTTAAATGTTTCTGAGTGCAAAAGTGGCCCATGTCTACTAATGCTGCTGGTATAGGCTCTGATCCTATGCAATCCTAAATTGAATGAAGCACATTCAAGAGTATTATAATTCAATACGACATAAGATAAAAAGATAATACTTGTTCATATTACATGTTAATGACTCAACAACAAATTATTTCAGAAAATGTTTTTAAAAAGTGATCATCAATTTAATTACATATTCCAAACCAACAAAGACATTTGTATAATAACAATTAACATTAGTAGTAATCTTTCAGTTAAATTCTTTTGGATAGGTACATTATGTATTACTTTTAATTTCTAATAAGAAAAACTGCCCAGAAACTTCTTGTATTTTATCTTCTAGGTTAAATTAAGCTATAAACTAATTTTAGTTTTCAGAATCTTACTTCCTAAATAATTAGTATGAAATTTGTCCAAAGCCTACTAAATTATTACATAGAATATTAAGTAAAAAGGTAAAAAAACAACCTTAAAAATAGTTTTTCTTGAGGTATGCAGCACAGGATAATATTTTTAAACAACTCATCATTATAAAATATTTAATAAATGTTATTTTGCTTTATTTGCAGATATGCAAATCAAGTAAGCTTTGCAAGTTTTAATTACCTCTGTTGTCTTACTACTCTTCTGTAAGATAATGAGATTTACAGTCTGTCATTAGCAACTGCTCCAGTCTATGGTTCCTGTTTGTTAAGTCTTATTCAGGTTTTCTCTCTTTATTGTTCATTTTGCTGTGTTTACAAGCCTGTCACCAGGCTTACAATTAATGGAAAAATTAACTGCCAAATAACAGTTAAGTTTTCTCAAAATTAACTATATGGGTTTTTTTAAAACTGCAAACATGCAGCACTTTAGTTTAGGAATATATAAAATTCTAGTTTTAATCAATGATTAGAAATATCTAAATATTTCACATTTAGGATCACAACAATGTTATGTGTGAATTAATTTTTACATACACTTTAGATGGGTTTAGAATTTGTCATTAGTCAATAAATTTTAAAATCACAATCAACAGGAGATTTTGCGTAATAATAGAAATGATAAATAGTAAATAAACAATAAAAGCCCAGGGAAAAAATTTACAATTCCAAAGCAGTCATATAAGCTGTTTTTTTTTTTCTGAAGCCACTTCCAATGTATCTTAATGGTCAGTTGCTGTCAGCCTTAAAAACTCTTCATTTTTAAATATTTTTTAGAATTTCACTAAATTAAAATAATGATTGGCTAGATGACATATATACTACTTCTCTACATTACCCATTACCTACCTCAGCTTTCCCATCTGAGTTAAAAACACAGCATATGATTTCCAAAATGGGCACAAAATATTTTGCCTACAGTCCATCTAAAGTTGTTTCCATGACCACGAATGGGATCAGAAGTTTAGAGAATGGGAAAAATGAGATCAAAGTAAAGAGGAAACAATGAAATAGTATATTCTAAAGCAGTTTAAGAAAAAAGTGTATATAGTAAGAATTAATTAGTAAGATGGTAGCTCTTTATTATTCATTTAATAACTTTAGCTTGGATTATGAAAATATTAGATCTTGAAAATTAAACATCTATTTATGTGGACATTGTGATCAAGAGGTTGTTCAAAAAAGTGTGATTTTATGGTACATTAGTATAAGGACTAATGTATTGTGATTATGTTGAGCAGGATGTCATACCATATTTGTTTTCTATGACAGTGATAACACCTCAAGTTGTAAGAAGAATCCATACTAATTTAGTAAAGAAGAATTAAAAAATTAATAAAATGTATTTTTTGTAATGAACTATAAGACAACATGTTTCTATAATACATATATTTGCTTTTGAAAAAAACTATAAAACATGCTCAGGTTAAATAAAAAGACTAATCTGACCATTTCAGTGGTTGGCATGATGAAACAGTGGCTGGTTTACCTTTTGAGGAATCTTTGTTCAATTCACTGTACTTTTACTTTTTTATTTTTTTAATTTTATTAATTTTTAATTAAAAGCTAATAACAACCCATACAATTCCATCAAACCTAACAAAACCCCCACCCAAAAGAAAGACAGGCGAGCCAACCAACAAAGCAAATCTTTGAAGCAGCAAGGAAGGAAGGGTATCCTTTTCCCCGATATAGAGGCTTATTCTAAAATGTATTTGATTAGATCCTGCCATATTTTAAAAAGTTCTGGACAGATCCTCAGATTGAGAATTTGATTTTTTCCAATTTCAAATAGTATAGGACATCAGTTACCCACTGACTAAAAAGTGGTGGGTTGGGATTCTTCCAGTTGAGCAAGATAAGTCTATGTGCCAATATTCAAGTAAAGGAAATTACAGTTTGTTTGTCCTTCTCCACTTTAAGCCTGTACGGGAGCGCACCAAACACAGCTATTAATGGGTTCAGAGTGACTGTGACACCAAGGATGTCTGACAGGCATTCAAAGATTTGTGTCCAAAATGATGTTAATTGGTGCACACCCAAAACCGGTGGCCCAGTGAGGCCAGAGCTACATTGCAACGTTCACAGGTGGAATCTTGGAAACATTTTGGATAGTTTTAATTGAAATAAATGCACTTGATGAAAGATTTTAAGTTGAATAATTGAATTATTTACACATTAATTAAGTGCTTTGTGCATACTCTTTTTCTATGTGGAATTAATACATTGTATCTGCTTCTCCTATTTCCCCATCAACTCCAAAGCCACATTTTTCAGGTTAATGTCCAATTGTACATTAAATTGGCCTGTCATGGCTGAGAATCTGACTGTTTCCAGTAATAGACTGGTATTCAGTCTACAAATCCTCTCTTGGGCACAACACTGCCAGACATAGCCCAGAATCCTATCCACCACCCACAACCCTAGAATGGGTTCAAGAATTTAAATGTAAAGCTTCAGCAGATACATACTGTGGAAATGTATGACTCTTTTTAAATACACAACATTAAATAATATGGTTTGTTTAATTTATTAGATTACTGGTTTCAGCTGCCTTTTTTGTTTGAAGCTGTGCTGAGGAGAGCAACTAAGTGCATATCAAGGATTAAAGACATGTCCTACTCGGACAGACTCAGTGAATTGAAACTTGAATAGTCTCAAGAAGAGAAGACTGCATGGAAACCTAATCCAGGTCTTCAAAATTCACAAAGGCATTGATTAAGTAAATCGAGTCGAATTCATTCAGCTTAAGGGTAAATCATATACTTGAGGACACCAGTGGAAATTAAGGGGAAGTGCATTTACTGTAGGACTGAAGCCAGGAAACACTTCTTTATAGAAATAGCCATGGGAATCTGGAACAATCTACTGACACATGTAGGTGAAACAGAAACCTTGACAAACCTATACGAAGTATCAGGAAGGGATACTGAGACAACTTAGCTAGTAAGCAAATGGGCTTGATGGATTAAATGGTCTCCTCCATGTTTAATAGCATCATTAGGAATGAGAACATAAAAGTTTTGTACTTTTTATGTTTCACATGTTTGTAAGTTATACTGTATGTATCGTATACTGTATGTATTGAGGGAAAGCACACAGTTTTAGTCAGTTATTCTCAAACCATCTGAGCATGTCGATGGGATTTAATCCTATCCAGGGAGCAAGAGGTGCAAGTCAGGGAACAGCTAAAAACAGGGTGCTACTCCATTACAGGGTTCACTTACACACAGAGCAACATCAGAACCAGTTTAGAGTTGCCGGCTAATTGAACTTTGTGACAGATAGGGGGCGCTGTCGTCCCCTTGAACCCTCAGATCTGACACCAGACAACAGATAAAAGTCCTATAACTTATTTTATTTGGACAATAATGTGCACCAAGCACCTCCACTCCACAATACTCATATAATAAATCAATAATCACTACAATAATCAATCCTCCACTCCCAGACGTGTTGTCACCCTTACTCCTGACTCAGCTCGCCCGTCTGGGATCTCCCACAGTCCTTTATAGTTCTTGACCCGGAAGTGCTTCTGCTCCCTCAGTCCATGTGATTATCCAGCACTTCTGGGTCAGGTGAAAACTCTTCTTCTTCATCCCGGAAGTATGTCATTTCCTCTGTCGCTGTGACTAAGACGTACTTCCGGGTTATAGGGAAAATACAAGTCCTTGAGCCTCCCTGTAGCGTCCTCTGGCGGTCCCCACGGTTTCCAGCAGGGTTGTGAATAGAGACTCCATTGTCCATGATTCCCTGCTGGCATTCGGGGCACCTCCATGCTGCAGGGAGGGCTCCATCTGGCGGCCTGGGGGTATTGGCCGGGATGAATGGCCGGCCATATCCCACAACTTGTATGTCTTTTAGGGTGAGGGAGGGAAACTGGAGTGTCTATGCAGAGAAATATGCAAACTCCTCCAGATAAAATCCCAAAATATATTTTATTTTTTAATACACTAAGCAAAATCAGTTTGTTTCTAAAGGATTTGGAAAATATTTTGGAAGAAACATATTTTCTCTATACTATATATAATATACTGCACTGCTTTTCCTTTTTTGTTAAGGAAAAAAAACTGGGTGATTGTCAAGTCATCTCCGCTCAAGACTTACAGTAAGAACATTTCTGTATTAGGATCTGGGGATACATCTCGTTGCTTGTCTTTGCTAAGAGATTATTATTGCTTTTATTGACAATTATTAATCACACATTACTATTTTAAAAGTGTCAAGTAAATGCATAAAGGAACACAGGTTTCTTTTACAATGTTCAGATATAGGCAAGCACAGCAACAAAATTCAGTCTAAGTGGAGTCTATGGACTGACTTATTACTGTTTATAGTTGAAAGAAGTATCAATAACGCTTAAAATGTCAGAAAAATAATGATGTCACCCTTCTGTCTGGAGTTTGTGTTGTCTTGTTATTGCAGGATATAGCACTGGCACTTTACAAGTAGATGGAAAGCATAATACATCATTTTCAAACCCAGTTACTCTAATTGAGGGTTGTTGGGCTGTAGATGAAAGGCAGGATGACCCAAGCTTGGGATGGGGAAGGCTGAAAGTAGTCACTAAATTTTCTCTTGATGCACAATTACAGAAATTACCATAAACCTTCAATTTGAATTTTTTTCCTTTCTTGTGCATCTAATACATCCAACAAATTGCTTATTTGTTTTGTAATTGCAATAGAAAACTCATTTAAAAATAGGCACTTTGAAAAATAGGTATGTTTTTGTCTATGCTGATACAATAGATCTATACTTTAAACATGCATGTCACCTAACTGAGGGCTGAACTTGGCTTTAAAAGTTCTAGTTTACAGGCCTGTTCTTCAGGGGTGTTTCTGGCAAGAAAATTCTGGTGGGGCTACACGGATCTGTGAGAAAGACACTGTCAGAAGGGATGGAGCGATCCTGAGAAGACAGCTGTAAAAGGACTCTTGTGCAGAGGTGGTGTGGGTATGTGTTTGCACTTACGTGTGTGAGAGAGACAGAGAGATGATCAAGCACTTAAAGAGCAGAACTTACGAGATTGACTCCTCTGTTTAAATCAGTTGGTCTGGGCACAGGGCTGCTGGTGCCCCTCAAGAAGGATCCTGCTTTGGATCAGCTTGTGGAGTTGGGGAAAGTGAGTGCAGACAGTGTTGCCTTTGATCCCAACTGAGCAGTGTGAGGTGGAGCTGTCATATTGTACATTCAACCAAAGGACAGTGTTAAAAATATTTAAATATCAACATGAAATACTCCAAATTAACTCCAAAAACAAGAAATGTCAATGAATATTTGTAAATTTCCAATTTGTGATGAATGGGAAAACTCTAAATTGTATCATACATAAGTAATGAACGAGACTCATGATAGTGAGGCCAGTTACTCCAAAAAAGAGTGTTGTGTAAGGTCACACAAACTTTAAATTGCATCACAAAAAATTAATCAATGAATCACTTAAAAGAGCTCTAGCCTCAAAGCTCCAAGGCCAAAATGAAAAATTAAGGCTGCTCAAGTGCACAAATGATCAAACGTAAGTCTAGAAGAAGCACCAGTAAAAAAGAAAATTTTACATACTCCAAAGTGAAATATTTTTCTATATAAGAAATTGTATTGAACATAAAATGGAAAATTGGAAATATTTCATTATGATAATTAAGTTGAGCTTTCTGTTACAATTTTAACAATACGCTAAATCACTAAGGCAAACTTACAACTTATTTAATTTTTGCACAATACCACCATCTGCTGGGGAATGTGGAAAAGTACCTACACTTTCCTTTAATGCTGAGATGCTACTGCTGCTATTGCTATTAAATGTCAGAGCAACTGACACTACAGTAGTTCCCAAAGTGCATTTGCTTGTTTTGTCAGCTCCTAGACTAGTGGACCATGCTTTCTTCAACATTTTACCACACCTGTTCTGTGCTCTAGAGGCCATTGCACTACTTGGAAACATGATACATAATTAACTGATTGTGATTGGTATTATTTATTAATTTTTTTGCGCTCACCTGAGGGATTTTTTGGGACTCCTTGGTGGCTTTTATGGGGTTTTTGAGATCAAGGAATATGAATCAAACATTGATTTTGTCCTATTGGTTCCTGACTAAGATGTAATTTTTTTAACATCTTATCCCACACCCATTTTGCTATTGAAGGGTGAAGCCAACTTTTTGCATTTTTTTGCATTTTAAAGACCCCAGGAGCATGCTCCTAAGGCGTCATTTCCATGACCTTATAATGGGTCTTATTATGTGTCATTTTGATATCAGTGTTTGGACAAAATTAAAGACTTAATGTGTGCTTCTTGTTATTTTCGTTCTTCTTGTTCTGACTCATTTTTTGGGTTACGATTCTGATCTTGTCTCATGTTTCTAGCGTGGTGAAAGATTAGTTTGTCTCTTTGGTTCTGACCCCAGAGTATACTCTGCTTTGTTTCCGTTTCATCTTCTGATCCTGAAATAAATGCTTCGATAGAACAGAACCTTGTTGATTCACATGAGTATCATCTCTCATTAGAGAACTGTTTGAATAGTGAGTATACATCTTTTTGTTTGGAGTTTGTGATGATTAAAACTCTGGACATAGTATATTTGGATGTAGGCAATGCTGTTGATTTTAGATTTCATGTCTTTCATATTTTGTGTTAATGGTTTAATGTGTTTACTGCCATATAATGTAATGGTTCTGAATAAATACATTACTATATACAGTAGTATACTATATATACTAAGCTTTAAAAGCATCACTTTAACAGTTAGACACTTGCATTCGCACCACCTACACAAATAGGAGAGGCTGACAAACATCAAATATCTGTGTGCTTTGGGTTTATTAAAAAATAAAGACTTCAGACATTCAACATGGGCCTCAACATTCTTTTGTGAGAGCCAGCACAAATAGCTGATTCGTTCACAAACAACACATTACTAGTTCAGAGTGTTAATGTTGCAGAAGAGAGACAAAAGGAAATATCAGCTGATTGACAAGAGAGAGAAAGTGGTGGACAGCAATTTCATTAGGAATGCAGGGACTTAAAGAGCACAGTACAGTACATAGGGTTGCCTTGTATTATCTCCTGGCATTGTTTGTTATTTTGGAGCCATTTCCTGTGGCCCTCAACAACAGGAAGAGATCTGTAGGTATGCTAGACTAAGCGCTGGTTAATTGTTGACATAAATACACCCAGGTTTAACGTCATTTGCTGTGTATGCCTGACCTCAATTGTCTTGGTGGCCATTACAATACTTTGTAGCATTAAGTGTGCGTTTTTTAAACAAATGAAAAATGTATTCATATATTATATGAAATATTTCACAAATGTACTCAAACCACTGTTACAATGGAAGTGTGTGTGTGAGCAGCAGTTCTGTCTTACGGTAGTGCTGTTTAGAACAGAAAAAACTGAGAAACCAGATAAAAAATGCATATGTGGATTTGTGAATCATTTTTCAATTGTAAATTATAAGAATCTTGATTCTTATGTAAATCGATTTTTTTCCTGCAAGCTTGCTGAAAACCTTATCACAGAATCCTCAGACACTCGCAAATTATGATAAGCAAAATGGTGTTGCCAGCAGTGATGTCACCTCATAGAGCTTGAACCTTGATTCCATTCCAGTGAAGGATGTGGCCTAATGTAGCCAAGCAGTTGAGGCATTAGACTTTAAAATCTCAAAGTTTCAATCCAGCCTCTGACTTTACAAACCAAGTTAGGTCACCTGCTTGTGCCCCAGTGTGGAGTGATTTCTAAAAATATTCATTAAGGCTTTATACATGTAATCACTAACTTCCTTAAGCACTTTATGGTAAATGTTATTTGGTCCCAGTAATTTATCTGATTTTAGCTTTTCTTAATTCTAATAATATTGTTCTGGCTTGCACCAAATTGTTCACTGCCTCTTTACTCATCCTTATAGCTGTGGTAAGATTTTTGAATTCTTCACAAGTTTTATTGTTTAATAGTATAAAGAGTCTATAAATTGGAGTTATATTTTCTTCTAGGGTCTTTGTCTTCTCACTGTCATGAAATACTATCTTGTCTGTCTATGCGTATGTGAATGTGATTGTGTGCTGTCGAGATGAACTGGTAATCCTATCTAGAACAGGATTCTGTCTTGTACTCTTTGCTGCTTTTAAAGACTCCTGCTTCCTGTACAAATGTATTAGTTTGAGTTAGCTTGAATGTTTGACATTTTAGAAGAATTTTTTTTTCTAATAATTCAATTTGTATCTATCAATTTTTATGACTTACTAACTGAAATAATTATGTTGCAGGAAGACATAATCTAATCTCAGCGTTGTAGGGTGCAAAACTAAACATCCCAGGAAGGGAAACCACTCTAATGCAAAGCATACGCAAGCACAAATGCATGCTCACTATTTCAGATATTATTTTGTATTATTAGTTATTTTTGTGCTAAATAAAAATTCCATCAATGAAGTATGAAAGAGTCCTGTCTTTAATTATCTGATGATTGTGCACTTATAGGGTGAACTGATAAGGGGAATGAGACAAAGTAGAGAAGTGAGGTGGAGGACTGTATTTCCTGGTGCAAAGAGAATTGTCTGCAACTTAACATCAAGAAAACCAAGGAACTGGT
Organism: Erpetoichthys calabaricus; assembly: GCF_900747795.2. Lineage (NCBI taxonomy): Eukaryota > Metazoa > Chordata > Cladistia > Polypteriformes > Polypteridae > Erpetoichthys > Erpetoichthys calabaricus. The sequence goes on along the minus strand of NC_041395.2, from coordinate 267,175,345 downwards.
CATTGACTTTTGCTGCTCCAAAGAGCCATTCAGGGAATGAATGCTAAAGAAGGGCCCTCCTAAAAGTACTTGGAGGTCCACATCAATAATAGGTTGGACTGGTCTCATAACACAGAGGAACTATAAAAAAAAGGATTTAGGAGAAGCTTTGTTTTTCTTAGGAGATTATGTTCCTTTAATGTGGTAGTGGCACCCTTCACATTTTCTGCAACTCTGTGACGGTCTGTGCGATTTTCTTTGCTGTTGTGTGCTGGTCCAGTAACATCACTTTGAGAGAGGCCCACTGAATTAACAAATTAATTAAAAGGGGAAGTTCAGTTATGTAACACACTCTGGACCCCCTGGAGGTCATAGCGAAGGAGAGAATTGAAACAAAACTGAGTGTAATTATAAACAATTCTGCACATCCTCTCTTTGACACACTAGCACTGAGTACTTTCAGCCAGCAAATTATTCATGAGAAGTGTGTTAAGAAACGTTACTGGGGCTCCTTTATAAGCTAACTAGCAAAATACCCGCGCTTCGCAGCGGAGAAGTGGTATGTTAAAGAGGTTATGTAAACATATATATACATATACATATATACATATATATACATATCTACATATACACATATCTTTGGTTTCCTCCCACAGTCCAAAGACATGCAGGTTAGGTGCATTGGCGATTCTAAATTGTCTCTGGTGTGTGGGTGTGTGTGGGTGTGTGCGCCCTGCTGTGGGCTGGCACCTTGCCCGGGGTTTGTTTCCTGCCTTGTGCCCTGTGTTGGCAGGGATTGGCTCATGTATTTAGGATATAGCGGGTTGGATAATGGATGGATGGACATTTGTATGCATAGCCCCATTTGCCCGTTTTCATTTATTTTCATTCTTCAGTAATATTTAAGCAAACCCGGAGCTTGTCAGTTCAAATCGTGGTACTGACACCACTGTGTGACCCTGAGGAAGTCACTTCACCTGCGTGTGCATCAAAAAAACAAAGTAATGTAACAAATTGTACCTCAGATGTTGCAAGTTGCTGGAATAAAGGCATAAGTCAAATAGATAAATATGTATTATACACATAGGAACTATTCATTTATTTTCAGTTAAGTCATCTGCAGCAAACCTTTATAAATGAGGGTTTCTCGTTTTTAGATAGTGCAAACTGTTTCTTCTTCATTGAGGTTTTCTCTTGGAGAGCTTTTTTTTCATTTCATTGAAAATTAAAGCAGCAGCTGCCAAAATATGTAGCTTTCTTATTAATATTTCAACATTGTGTAAAATAACTTTATAAAGTAACATAAAAGGTTTAAATACTCGTTATCCTTTTACACTAAAATATTACTAAAGAGATACAAAAAAAGTAAAATGCATATGTTGTTTTTCTTTAAGGAGATTAAATATTACTGAAGAAAAAAAAAAAAACTTAAACAACCAAATGGGGCTATGCATACGAACTTAAAAGGTTTAAATAAAACAGAAATATATATTTTATTTTTACTTCCTTAACTTGTGGAGGGTTTATCTTGTAGCAAAGCCCTAAGTTTTTTCATGAAAGCCCGTTTCAGTCAATAAGTCTTAAAAAGAGGTGTAAAGATATTGACAATAAGCTATGCAAACCCACCAAGACATGCAATCGTTTAAATCAAGGTGCTAGTCGAAAAACACCATCCAATACTATTAGTTAACGATTAACACATTTCTATATGTATTGTAAGCATACAATACAACTGATAATATGTTGCGCTTATTTATCTGGTGTACCGACATTTTTGCGCGTTTAACGGCTGAAATCTAACGTGGTTTGTGCCCTTCAGAATGAAAACAGTTAGCATTTACCTTTTTAATAAAAAGCGAGCTTTTAAGTCTGAGAAATCACTCCGTAAATGCACACATTTAATTCTTGATCACTTCAAACAACTGAACTATCCAGAACATTTCAGACATACATCCAGCATTCAAACTATGTATAAAAAGCACAACTGTTAAAGGAATTCAGCATTTCTTAATTGAAAATGTTCCTTTAATCCTCAACATGTCTCAATGAGTCGTTCTGGTGGTTTTACTTGACATTTTGATATTCTGGTTAATTGTGTTTGCAGTTGAGATGTTCTTTTCTGATTTATACTTGTTTTCTCATTAATATTTGTTTCGCTGGTGTTAGTGTTCTGATTAGAGGTTATTGGTCCTTTGATGTCTTGACGGTTTCTTCTTAGAACAGCTCCTATTACGCAATTCCGTCACATACTGGTCTATTGTTTCTCCGCTTTTCTGGAAACATGTAAAAAAACTTGTGCCGCTCAAACGTCACATTGCGCTTTGGGTTGCAATACGTTTCGAATTTTTCAACTATTTTGTTCAATTTCATATTGTCTCCATCTTCTTCAAACTGAAAATTGTTATACACCTCTAGCGCCTCTTCACCAATTACATGTAGAAGCATAGACGCTTTCATTTTTTCACTTTTCCTATCTGCTTCAATCGCAGCAAGATACAACTCGAATCTCTGTTTAAATCTTTTCCAATTTTCAGCTACATTTCCCTTTAACTGGAGATTTGGTGGGGGCTGTAATCCTAACATATTTGTTTTTCTCTTTTGCTAGAACGTCTTAGCGCTTTCTGATCACGTTTTCGGGTTACTAACAGACAGTTCAAAAGCTGAACCTCTTCTTCACATTCCTCTTGCAATCCGCCACTGCTGACACCATGTAGTGATCTTGTTAGGTTCGTAGTTTAATCAATACACACGATTGAAAGATATAATAACTTTTTAATAGACAGACTTTAGAGATATTTACTGTACAAGTTACTAATCGTTCTTTAGTTCACGCCCATTCTCCTACTTGCATCGGCATTCACAGGCATTACTAATCATTCTGTACGTATCCCTTAATAGACCTTACTAATCAACTATCATTACAAAATCCAACGTGGTTTGTGCCCTTCAGAATGAAAACAGTTAGCATTTACCTTTTTAATAAAAGGCGAGCTTTTAAGCCTGAGAAATCACCCCGTAAATGCACACGTTTAATTGCACATGTGTTAATATGCATGCTTACACAGTATTAAAAGACACTCAAAAATTAACGTCATTTACCTTTGTTCTCGCGTTTGATAAAAGGCGAGCTTTTATGCCTGAGAAATCACCCCGTAAATGCACACGTTTAATTGCACATGTTTTAATATGTATGCTTACACAGTATTAAAAGACACTCAAAAATTAACGTCATTTACCTTCGTTCCCGCGTTTGACTCGTGCTGTAAATCTCTTCCTTGTTTTTAGTTCAAGTGATTACGTAGGAGATGTGATGACGCGATACGTGACTCCGCCTCCTCCATTAGAGTATATGGACAAAAAACAGGTTCCAGTTATGACCATTACACGTAGAATTTCGAAATGAAACCTGCTTAACTTTTGTAAGTAAGCTGTAAGGAATGAGCCTGCCAAATTTCAGCCTTCCACCTACACGGGAAGTTGGAGAATTAGTGATGAGTCAGTCAGTCAGTCAGTGAGGGCTTTGCCTTTTATTAATTAGTATAGATTAACACCCACCTGCAATATGCCTGTATAATACATCACTGGGACTACAACTGCCAAGTCAGATATTTTCTTCCTTTTTAGTCATTCTGGTGTGTGTTCAGGCCATATTTACTGTATGTGCATTTTTTATTTATTATAATAATATATAACATTATAACATTATATATTATGTGTGTGTTTTTATTTATAATAATAATAATAATAATAATAATACACTTTGTTGAGTGATGTAGTAGTTTGAAGTTCTCTATTACAGCTCTGAAGAACTGGGTCCAATTCTCTGCTGGGCCATTGTGTACAGTTTGTAAATTCTTCTCATGCCTGTCTTCATTTTGGCTAAGTCATTTTGGCTTTCCTGCCACAAATAATGATATTACGTTGCCTTTGAGTTTGAATCAAAGTGAGCGTGCTCATCAGTAAACTGGCATCTTGTTCAGGGTTAGTTCTTGTGCTGTGAAAGATGCTTCAATCTCCTGAATTGGAATAATTAATTTAAGGATAGATTGATAGATGTATGCATTTTATTTGTATATTTAATTTAGTAATTATATACAGTATTTAAAATAGGAAAACAAGTGAATGAACACGGCACATTCAAAAAGTTTACCCACTCATTTATTAAGAATTTCAAAAACAAATTGCATCACTTTTTTACATAGTCAATTTCATTTGCGAAGCAATTTTCCCAGTCACACGACCCTTTCAGACACAACCAATTACTAATCCTCCCGCCTTCACTGTTTCCAACGAAAATGAAAAAGTGCAGAAACTTTTTGAATGTCCCTCATATATAGATCATCAAACAGCATTGCATGGAAGGGGATATGAAAAGTAGGAGACTTTGTAGATAGACAGATGTGGGTCATTCCTGTTCTTTAGTAATGAATAAACAGTATTGCAAAGGAAATTAGAAATTTTACATTTCCAACTGTTTATTACTTTAAATATTATTTAAATTATTATCTGTCATACTTTGCAAAAGTTTCAGAAGGAGATTATAGTTTTCTGTGGTTGTCATCAACTTATTCAACAATAATAAATAAAAATTAATAAAGTATCTATCTATCTATCTATCTATCTATCTATCTATCTATCTATCTATCTATCTATCTATCTATCTATCTATCTATCTATCTATCTATTCTTTTCAACTTTCTTCAGTTAGTATGTGTCACATCAGCAAGGCTTTTGCTTTGATATGCTGGTTTCCTTAACATGAGTTCATAAATGAAGTACATACTAATGATAAAGTTACATGCAGATATAAGAAAGCACTGTTTTTTTCCTGTTCATCATGAATGGATATTGTTTTCATTAGGAACCAGGTTTTCTTTTGCGATGTTTCCTAAAGATGAACAGTACCACATAATTGAAATTGAATTTGTTCACTAATCACAGTGTCATGGTGACTCAAGGCCCATTTTTTGATAGATGCTACATTGTGATAATGCTCTTTGTCAATGGTTACAGAACTACCATCACTTTATTTTTCAGTTGACTCATCCTGTTTGAAGGATAGGACCAATAACAGAATATAGTACTCCATACCTTAGTTCCAGCTGGCCATAGAAGTAGCAGACATTATTTTCATCACATATAGTTAGTGTAGCACAGATTTCAATATAGCCTTCATTGGGCCATTACTATATAATTTTGCTTTTTTACACTTTTGTTCCCAAATTCTGTTATATCAGATGAGTTATCCTACAAACATACATTATACTAGCTCTTAGGAATGGTTTACTACTAAAGGGTTGATCAGCAAAATGTTTTTCCTGAAAATTCAAGTCTTGTTTGCATAGCATGTGTATAATAAATAAATAAATAAATAAATACTTCCCATATTTTCAAATGAGGGGTAATGGGAATATTAAGAAAATACTTTGTTGTTCTGCATAGGTTTATTGTACACAGTGTTCTACTGGATTAAGAATGTTATGCTCCTCGCTATGTACCACAGATCAGGTAGTGAGAGCGGCTGCATGGCACAACCAATCAGCAGCCCAAAGACTGGAATACTGTGAGCACCCTCAGGGACATGTAAAAGACCATTTCATCATTATAATCCACTCAAGTCTAGTTTGCCTCCTCCTTTTTCATTGACTTCAAGTTCAGCGAAGTTACCAAACATGTGATTTAGCCAAATTCACATCCATACTGCTATAACAAAATTCAAAATGTTAAATCCTTGTGAGGTGATTTGAATAACTAGAGATCAGACCTGTGCCTCCTCATTCTTTATCTCCTTGCTAAATACTTAAATGGTGCCACCTCACCAAGAGTTTACTATGGCTTAATTTTCTCATTTAGATAGACTTCAATTTTTAAATCTGAATTTTCCAATTTAGATTTAGGTAGAATCCATTTTTTGTAAACCCAATATTATTTCTGATAGTAGACTTAGGGCTTACAGCATTTGTTACTTCTGAATTCCACTGCAAACTAAGGAGATCCCCCAGTAGGCCATGGCTTTGTTATACCTTACTGCACAAAATGAAAATGTGACATTCCTGAAGGGCCTAAGTGGACTAAAAGTGAGGTCACCTCCTAATATTCCTGTCATCTGCGTATTTACTTTACAATTGTACTATGCATTCTAGCCCTGTTGGATAACTGCTCTGTCAGGTTACTATGTGCACACAACCCATAAGGGCATGTCCACCCTGTGCTGTTTCACCACTATTAAGATGTGAAGAGCAGACTGTATTTTTATTGGTGCTTTTGCTGTGTTGGAATGGACCCCTGAACTGGTTTACTTAGTTATGATTTATTGTTTTTTCAACATTGGCACTTTGTTACAGTCACAGAGTTTGCAGAAGTATCTAGTGTGGAGCTGTGTGTATCTGTTTCTGATTTTTCAATGGTGGCGTAATCACACAGGTGTGAATGGTAAAAAGTATATAATGGTATAGTAAAGTGAAGTAAAACTAACAATAAAATCTCTCTTTTAACCTACAATAAAGTGGAACTGCTCTTGTGTCATCACATCAATAAGTAAATTCTAGGACATTTTTTCCAAACATCCTTTATACTGTGATTGTTTATGCTGTACAGTGCTCATCATAAAAATGATTCCTCATTGTTTATATGCAGTAGTTTTTAATCATATGTAATATAGTGAGAAGTCGAGCAAAATTACACCTTTTATTTGGTCCCCTGTAATGTTTGGTCCCTTGATTACATCTTGCCTGAAGAAGGGGCCTGAATTGCCTCGAAAGCTTGCATATTGTAATCTTTTTAGTTAGCCAATAAAAGGTGTCATTTTGCGCGACTTCTCACTACATTCATAATGGATAACACAGTACAACAACCTAGTACTACAATCATATGTAACAATATTGTTTTTTGGTTCATAGATTTAAATTACTTTTTTCTGTCATTTTATTAGTGTTATGCAAACACTAAAGAGTGTAATTTATCCCAAATATTTTGTAGTCCATTTGCAGACATTTTTCAAAATGTGTTGACAATGAGGACTTTAACATTTTTTTGCTTCTGGGGTGTTAGATAATACCCCCACTGTGACCACATATCCATCATGAGGATTACTGACGAGACCAGGGCCACACCAAAGTAAAAGAAGTCACTTGACGTGAAAACGCTAATTGGCCTAAGGGTCACGGAAGAGTCACCATGTTTTTTCTCCTTTACCTTTTTTATGAGCCCAAGGCAAGAAAGGATAAGTGATGCTAAGAGATATACAGACTGGAAACACAGTTATTAAAACAACATACAGTTAGATTCCTAAATGAAGCAAAAATTTTGGTTGGTTCAGGTGGAGGCGTTATCCGGTCAATAAAATCAAGGCTATACTTATTATATCTTTGTCAATGACAAATAACAAACAGACGGTAAATGAAACGCTACATTGCATCATTTTGTGGAGGACAAGGGACATTTTCAGCTTGGTTGACCATACACTAGCCTTTGAGCTGGCCCTGGAAAAGCTGTTTGTTTGACCTCAAGGAGTAAGAATTGACAGAGCAAGCCAGCAGCATTTTTTTAGTCTGCTAAGCCAAAGATTGAAAATGATTTCCCAATACCCAGTTTGAGTTCTTTGAGAAAGGGGTCATCCATTATCTCCTGATACATTTCACAATACTTTAAATGTTTTACAGATCACAATAGCATCTCTTTTTGTCAGAGAATCACTTCTTTATCAGTGGAAGAATGACCCTTTTTTAGCAAGTTTTATGGCTGTTGTTTACTTTGTGGTTTTCTTCCCTTTTTGGTATGTAGTAATTCATTAAGTTGATTAAATATATAGAACAATTTGCAAATACATTCTAAATTAACTATTTTAATGTGTTTTAATATAGAAAGCAAATATCTAGTGAAGTAGTGCATGTGCGACTTCTTTTGATCCTTTCTTACAATATGAAATAATAATGGCAGAATTATCACATTTTTATATAATCATATATTATTTAACATTAATCAATTGTTTTTTGATAAAATACACTATCGAAACATTCTTGTAAAAAGCTTTTGGGAAAAAAAAAATGTATCTTGATTATAGTGTTTAACCACACACAAACCCAGAAAAACACTAACAATGCACACTCAGACACACACATGTATATTGACTCAAGAGCAGTACCTATATAAAGGTTTATAAGGGATGTGGTTTAATTTTCATTGTGCTGAAAAAAGTGGTACTCCACTGAAAGCTGACTGGTATTTTTTGTAAATGGAGTTTTAAATTGCTTTTTTAAAGTAGCATGCGCCAGGGTAATGTCTAGAGGTACCGACACAGCAATCTGGTGGCAATGATTTATGGTGCAGGGCAGGCACAAATTGACTTGTATGCAAGAAATGTAAATGGAATCGGGACATTTGATGGAGAAGCTCATTTCCAGCCTTAAATGTTTTAGATTAACCACACACACACGCGCACAAATACACACACATACTCACAATCACACACCCACACATGCACAAAATGTAAATGTGAATGGGCATGATTTTTTTATATAATCTACATCACAGGTCAATTTATTATGCAAACAGTAATATTACACTGGATTTACAAGGATCAAGGGATTTGATGAAGAGGATTCATTTTAGAAAATAAACCCTTGAAATTAGCCACAAAATGAAGAAATATTAAAAATGATCTATATTAGTCAGTGCAGCTCAGAATTCGTCTGCTTTATCTGGGAAAGCTGTGTGCTATTAACATCAAGGGTGCAAATTTTGAATGCAAAACATTTATCGGCGCAGCAATATAAATTGAGTTACATTTCTCCTGAAGTTCAACTTCTTTTTAATAAATGCTTAAAAGAAGATGTAAGAAAAACCTTGATTATCCTAATGTACTTTGCTTACTTTTATTTGAAACTGCTTACAGTTATACTTTCATTATATTAAAATGTAATGTTTTTCAGTTCATTAAATCTTAGATACTTATTTTTCATCCTCAGATAAACCGGATATTAAGGTTAGGCATGAAGGAAAATACATACTTTATCTTTTGTAATCCATAATTAAAGCACTATACCAACAACCCTTTTAAACATAAAAATCATCTACCAGTAACAAAAGAGAACATTTCCTGACTGCTAATGGTGTGATTTCAAATGAGTCTCAATTAAAAAACGCAATATGAACAATATAATATAGATCTAGGCACAACAGAAAAAAACGAGCCAGATATGAGTCTTTCCTGTTCATTTTTCTCAGGATGACCTCTACTGGAGATTTTATTTTATTTCTTCGCATTTGTGGAAACAGCAATATGGTTAATAGATTACACTGCAAGAAAAACTTACAGTACATAAATATGTAGCTTGTTTGACATAGACACACAGTAACGCAATGGTAATCATTGCATTTATATTAAGAAAAGAGCTGCATAACACCAAATTGTGCATACAATTATGTATGAATACTTCTTGTAAAATACTTTGAAATAGCAAAAGACAAATGTGTATTTTTTATTTGGCCTCTGGGGTGGTAGGATGAAATGTGAAAGATGCAGAGAAGCAAAATACTGTATACACTGTGTGTACAGACTTATATTTTAGCTGTAATAAATAATACACATTTATAAAACTATATACATATTTACTGTATGTATATGTATACTTAATGAGTATGCCGTGTATTAATTTAGAATCCATCCATCCATTTTTAGCTTACTTAATCCATTTTTAGAATAATGGGACTCAAAGTCTAGACCAGCGTTTCTCAACCTTTAAGTATTTGTGACCTGAGTTTTCATAACAGTTTTAATCGCGCCCCCCTAATGTTTTTTGAAAGGAGCCCACTAATACCAATTTGTTCTTTTTTTAATTAATGATATATCATAGATGCATATTTTATTATACCTACTTAACTTTTACCGACATTTATCTAACTCTATATTTACTTTTCTAGTATCAGAATGTAGTTTAAGTTAATTTGTTTTGGTTTCAATAGATGTACTGTATTTTTCATATTTTCGATTCTTGTTTTATTTTTTTCACATCTTCACACTCCCCTTTTTGTTAGTTCACGCCCGCCTGGGGGGCCCACCCCACAGTTTGAGAACCACTGGTCTAGACCATCAGCATCAAGCGCAAGTCAGCAACTAAACTTAGACAGGATGCCAGTCCACTGCAGAGCACACTCAGGCTCACACCCATCCACAATTTTTAATACCAGACCAATTAACTTATCATAAAACTTATCATACACATCTGAGAAAAAATCCACACTAACGTGGGGAAAATTGGGTAAAATCCACAAAGACAGTGAAAGCATCGTGATTTGAACCAAATCAATTACATCTAAGAGGCAGAAACACTAACTGTTGTGCCACCATGTATTCTTAGCCATCTATTCAGTGCACTCTCTTTGTCATTACAACCTAACTGAGCAGCAATTTTGGCAATACCAGTAAAAAGACAGGAACTAAGACATAATGGCAAGCTGTTATAGGGCATGCACACACATAACCCCACACTCCCTCAGAGTTGTCAGTGTGTTGGAACTTTTATATTTACTGGATGTTGAAGGTAACCAGAACACAAACAGAAAGTCCATGTTAACAAGGGGGAATGTACAGCGTACAAACTCCATATTGATGGAGATGATTGAGATGGGCACTAATGATGACTGAGTGGGCACTAAATCCTGATCTCTTGTAAGGAAACAGCATTACCAACTGGGACCCACCATAATGCAAATACAGTACAACAAAAGACAAGGAGGTTCAAGGCGTTTCTTATTGTATTCAGACTTTTGGGAAACCAGAGCAAGAGCTGTAGAGCTTTATGATTTGCCTTGGTGGCGTAGTTTTTGATGGTGATTTCATTACAAAACTGTGTAATGGATTATATCATTATAACAGTTATCTTCTGATGATTTAAAATGTTAATGTATAGCAAGTCAAAACACTCGTGTGACTTTCATTCATTTTCTTAACAGGAAATAAGAAATTAAAAACACATTTTATGATTGTTTGAAGTTTTTAAAGTATTGTGTAACTATGTATGATAAGGAAGTACTGACTCACAGAATCTCAGCTTTGAAACAAATTTGTAAATTTCGTTATTGCTTTGATACTTGACTAATGGAGGTTATGTTTTCAAGAAGGTTGGTTTGATTAAAAGATAGACTGTCATTCCACTGTGGCTTTCGTACATTCTTCATGGGTTTAAATAGACAAACTTTTTGGCTCTCAAAGTCTACAGACAACTCAAACATGCCAACTAATAGACTATTGCTGATGGCATAGGTTCTGGTCAGCCATAGCCCCCAAACCAGACAAATGGTATTAGAAAATGGATGGATGGTTTTCAACAGAAAACTCCACTGACCTCAAGAAACCTGAACAGGCAGGTTTGTAAATGAATAAACTTCTCAGTTTGAAATAAGATAAATGCCAAGGTGTGGAAAGGAACCATTATTTGAAATCACAAGGTCAAAGTAGAAATATGCCTGAAGTGCATTCCCTATGGAAAAAAATGGTTCCCGTTGTAGCAGCAGTTCACGGTAGTAATGAGCCACGTATGGCAAACATGTTCAGAATGGCTGGTTTTCTTTTCTGCTTTGCCTGGAGAGCACTAGGTTTGATTATCATAGATGACAGCAACGAGCTATCTAGTATCTGGTCATGCACAGAAAAAGATGAAATTGTTTGATTGTGTACAATAGCCACACTATTTTTCTGGCCAAGAACAGATTAGAAGCTTAGTATTTGAAAAAAAAAATATTGGACAGCAACACATACTGTAGTATGTACACATTTTACAGGTACCAGACCTGATAATATTCAGGAGAGCAGATGCAAGTTAAGACCAAATTTTTGAACTGTCTTGGTAAATGCATAAGGTGCTAACACTGCAATTAAACATATACATAGTAATTATCACAAGAAGATCAAAATACAACTGTTTTATTCTTGGAAACAATTTGGTACATGTCACTAAGCTTTAATTGAACGAATTCCCATTAAGAGACTGTATAGACTTTAGACTTCTAGGTCATTTACCCAACTTAGTGTTGCTAGATTTTAACATCATAATTTCGTTTGTGGCACTTTTAAAATGTTTTGTGGCTTTCACTTCAATAATAAAAAACACAGCTTATTAAAAAAGTAAACCCTGCTCTTTGTCCTGGAATATAGTTGAAAAGCTAAAGTAAATTAAAAGCAAAATTCCCAGAGGGGATTTCAACTGATATCTTTTACAACGGCTTATTGATTATTACAAAAAATGAAGTGAGCATTTTTAACTATGAAGTGACTATTGCCTAACAAAATGAGATAATAAATGAACTGAGAAGCATCTTGTGCCACATCTCATAATTTATTTGCATAATTAGGTCTTAATTTTAATTCAGTATGCAAATATATGCTTCTTTTAAATTGCATCAGAATGTGAAGTGGGGCTGCTATCAAATCTAATATGAATTTATTCAGGGCCATTGTTTGCAGATGCTAGGCAATGAAGTGGACAAAGAACAGCCTCTGATATGAGCCTAATAGAATGGCTTCAAAAAGGCATTAGAACCTCTTTATGTATGTGAACTAAAGCCTTAAATAGAAAACAAATAACCTCAGCATGCATTAAAATGTTGCAACCAACACTAAAAACTTTAAATAAAGAAGTACAAATCTGAAATAATTGAGGAGATCCTTGCCATGTTATAAATTTGTTCTCTCACCAAAGGTATGTGGTTTGGCCATCCAAAGTACGTTAATGACACAGCCTCATTTTTTAAGATTGAAATAAAAGAGCACGTTAGTCAGACACTTCTGTCTAATTAAAAAAAAAGGTGAATTGCTCAGTAATACTCGACTCTATAAACTGGTAAAGGATTTCCGTCAATGTATCATAACGGTGTAACATAAAAAATGCCCATACTTTACCACATTAATCTTTATGCAGAAATGAAAACTTTATTTTCTGCAGGAGATTTGTTTTGCTCAGCTTCTTAAAAAATGACCATTCATGTGTCTTCATTGCAGCTTTCTGCCTTTTCAACAGGCATTAAGCCCTTGTGCATGTATCAGTCTATCAATCTTTGTTTTCTATAGGTCTTATCATAGCTATCACTTTCAGAAAACAAAGCTCACTGCCAACACAATACCCAATATAACATTTTAATATTTCCTACTTCCAATAAAGCAAGAAGCCCTTCACAAATGCAACAGTTTTCTTTAATTTTGTTCTACTCTCATTGAATATCACACTTTTTTGTATAACTGATTAAGAATTATTCACCAGAGGGATTTTTGTGACCACCGTAATGAACATCAACCTGCTTTGGTTTTTGCTGTCATTTTATTTCTTCCCTGACAGATATATAAAAAAAAAATAATCTAAATGGTGACCGTTCACCTTAACTCAAGCAATGACTACATTCAAGATTACAGATAAATAATTTATACATTCGAAGCATTTTATATAAAGTAAAGGTTGCAGAGGTTGCAGCAGTATCATAAATATTTTTCTACACCTCACAGCTTAAACTTTAACAACAAATCTAACTGTAAATTTTGCCTTTCTTTGAGATAACATTATTTTTCTAGCAGGGATGGCTGTTTGTGTCCACACTTTTGCTAATGATTTGTGCTTTTGGAAGAATGAATTACGCTAGATCAGCTTCTGCCTTATTTATTTGGTTTGAAGGATTGTGTAGGGGAGTTTTATCTCTCATTCCTGGAAAAAAGGAGTACAGGCTGTGAGGACACCTATCGCCTTTATTTTTCCAAGGTATCAAGTGAGGATTACACAGACTGGCTGGGACAAGCTTTGCCTTGAGGTCAGCCCAAATGATGGCCTTTAAAGAAGAAGAGAATACAAACCCTCTTGCGCTACAAAGTCACAAGAAATTGACCTGCTTGATCCTGAAGGGATGTGATCCTTTTTCTTTCATCCCCTTATGAGAGTCGAGATCCTAGGACAACACTTAACAGATAAAATATTGTCCTAGTCTAATTGAGCCGAGGTTGACCAAGAGTTGGAATGCAAATATTTAATGCTTTGGTCGGCTGTACTGGAGGACACTGAAGAGCATAGAAACCTGAGACGGCAAGGCCTGTGGGCCATGGAAGTAGCCAAAAGGACAAATTAGGTTTAAACAATGGGGGATCTTTTCCACTGGGGGATAATTAAATGTTACTTTATCAAAGCAGAGACAGTTTGCAAGCTGCTCATTTTGAAATTCTATCATGTTTGCCCCTGAGATATGCTTTTAGTATTTTTTTTTTTATTCTTTGCTATTGCCATTGATGAAGCAAGCATTTAATTACACTGTTGGGGGTATTAATTATATCCTAGGGTTAGGTCAGTATTTGTTACAAGAGAGCTGTTAGTAACAGAGGACCTATGTTAAGACTACAGGCTTCTGCCTTCCTTTTAGTATTGTAAAAGATGACCTTTGTTCATTGTCTTTGAATCAGCAGAAGAAAAGTACAGTAGAGGAGCTCCTCTCGGGCAGTATCCCAGGTTTCTGGCATGGGCTACAAGTAGTTCTCATATTCTTTTTGCAGATCTTGGCAATATTATGAATATCTGGATGAACATCAAAGACATTGGTGATTTTGATTTGTGCATGTTTATTGAGAACATTTAAAAAATTAATTTATGCAGATATTTTGAAGCAAATTGAAATATATGGTATCTGGACGGAAACAAATTTATTTCTCAAAGTAAACTCTTTGGGTGATATTATTGCTACTGAAAATGATAGATAGATAGATAGATAGATAGATAGATAGATAGATAGATAGATAGATAGATAGATAGATAGATAGATAGATAGATAGATAGATAGATAGATATCTAATTGGACTTTATTTGTTGAAAGCGCAGTAAAATATTGAATATTGCATATATTTATTCAATTCAAAACATGCAATCCAATTTTAGAGCCCCCATGAGCTGCAGCCCATCTCAAGATTAGCCTACTGTAGGACACAGGGTAGGAACCAGTCATTATGAATGGGACGCTTATATATTGCAAAGGCACACTCACACACCAACTCTCAGTTTACAGCCACCAGTTAATCTAATATGCATGTCATATGGGTATGAGAGGTTGGATGTGAGAGGAAAAAGAGGGTACCCAAAGTAAAACCGGCACATACTGTACACAGAGAGAATGTGCAGAATGCACATCTGCAATGCTCAAGCCCAAGATATCAGTCACCTAGAACTGTGGGGCAGCAGAATTAGCCTACCACACCATCCTGCATATCTATTCTCAGTTTCAATTTTTGCATTTAGTCTCTGGCTCTCATGAACTAGAAAAAGCAGCTCTGGACAATAAATGATTGATGGAAAGGAGGGCCAAACCTCCCGGATTGGGACCCGAGTGCAGCCATGTAACGTGTGACACCTTAGCACCACACTTAAACAGTGTGAAGTTTTTTACAGTGGCTGGGGTGCCAACCCCTGAGTTTTCCCTTCAAGTTAGAGGACCTGCTTGCAGGGTTGGATGCAGGTTAACTTCATACTCACTACGAAGGAATTGCAGTTTAAAGGCCTTGCTAATGGCCCCAATGGAGTAGAGTCACTTCTAGGGATTCAAATCTCAGAGCCACCACTCCTCCCAAACTGACATTTCTAAAAATTACAATGTTAAACTAACCAATACAAGAGTTGTATATAGATGATTACTGTATGTAGAGATGTTAACATGGCTGTATAACAGCTAGCGGAATCAGGGAATATAGTTAGATATACTTCCTATGGATTTTTTTCTTTGTTTTTTGAATTGGTTTTCCCCCTCCATGCCAAAATCATGCAGGCTAAATTTTTGATGGTATATTGACCCATGGGTGGCATGGTGGCGCAGTGGTAGCGCTGCTGCCTCACAGTTAGAAGACCTGGGTTCGCTTCCCAAGTCCTCCCTGCGTGGAGTTTGCATGTTCTCCCCGTGTCTGCGTGGGTTTCCTCCGGGCGCTCCGGTTTTCTCCCACAGTCCAAAGACATGCAGGTTAGGTGGATTGGTGATTCTAAATTGGCCCTAGTGCCTGCTTGGTGTGTGGGTGTGTTTGTGTGAGTTGGCACCCTGCCCGGGATTGTTTCCTGCCTTGTGCCCTGTGTTGGCTGGGATTGGCTCCAGCAGACCCCCGTGACCCTGTGTTCGGATTCAGCGGGTTGGAAAATGGATGGATGGATATTGACCCATTTCATTACAATACATGATTGTGCCCAATAATAATAATTCTTTGCATTTATATAGCGCTTTCCTCTTGACATTGTAATGTAAAATGTTAGTTCAGATTATGGGTAGATGGGTAGAATTTTGCTAGGTAAGTCCTAAAAAATACTTTAGCATGTACTTTACAGCTCCACTAAAATGTAGCAAAGCAGACTTACAAAGGCAGGGTGTTGTGTTATTTTAATGAAAGGCCATTTCTAAACAAAATTATTCCAGTCTTACAAATTGAAGAGTAGTATGTCCAATTATCAAAGCCATTTATCATAGTTGCAGAACAAAGATGCAGATAAGTATATTTGTGTGCTAATTATACTGGTGATATCCTAGTGATTTTGTTTTGTTCCCAAAGCTGTTTTTTTATTCTGTAATGTCAATGCAACAAGGGGCGGCTGCTGGCAGAACACCCAAATAGTCCATAGTGTCTGGCCTCCCCTTCTTGATATATGGCACTGATGACAGGCGCACTTTTTTCTTTTCATGATTTTTTATTTTGCCACTGAACTGTGGATTACATGGTTTGTTGTGGACCCAGGATCAGAGGGAGGAAGCTGAATGTCTTCCTACTCTTTGAGGGAGTGCCATGGTTGGCTGATTACAGAATAGCCTTACCAGTCTACCTCAGAGAAAACTATGGCTTTTGTCCAACTCTATTCAGAAGGATGCAGGAGCAAAGAATAAGGCTTTTCTGTTCATATCAAGGAAGCTGTTTTAGTTTGTTTTCATCTCTTATGATCTTTTTTCCTTAGCAGTCTACCATATCTAGCAGTTAAAAAAAAAAAAAAAAAACTTCCAGAGTCCATTCTATACAATAAAGATTTACAGAATTGGTTTAGCATTTATCCATGTCTTATCTGTAAGACTAAAACATGTTGAAAATAAGAAATTATACATTCAGACTGCACAGAAAAGCAGGCAACCTTGTGGAAGCTAAATCCAGTGATGATGCAGATCATGGCATGGAAGCGATCAATTACAGTTACATGTGATAATGGCAGGTGTTAAAATAACCAGGCAATGCCTTAAAGAGGGCCTGGGAGCCAGTAAGGGATTAACCAAGATTATCAGTCATGGTGAATAAGCAGGAGTGTTTTCTTATAAGAATTCCATGGTGAAATAAATAATTAACCTCCACTCTCTCTTTCTTTCTTATTCACACACACACACACATATCCAAATCGGTGGGTTAGCATTTCATCCCATGTAACAAAGCCAATATGTTTAAAGAGGCAAGGCCATACAGAAACAAGTCCTTTACAAAACACTGCCCTAGGGCTCCAAACTGACTCTTGGGATTCTGGGGCTCTAGAGCCTATTTGTTTGACAGAATTTGTTATTCTGTCACAGCAGGCCTGTCACCAGCAAAATCATTTAAATGTAGGAGTCTGTATTTAAGCAGATTGTCTTTCTAAAAGAGTCAGTTAGAATTTATGTTCGGCTGAAGTGTAGGCTAAACAGTTTCAACTGGAGCTCAGCAGAAATTAGATACAGGAACATTATGTTAGTCATTCTTTAACCCTAGTTTGTAACGTTATAAATGTACATATCTCTATTTAAGTCTAACTTGTTTACATATGAATTATTTATATAATCTAAAAATATTACTGTTATCTAAATTTTAACATATTAAAAAGGTTTTGAGCATGTTAAATCTTAACATTGCCAAGTTTAACTAAAATAATAGACTAATATGTTAATCACTACTGTCTTTAATAATACTAGTTTTACTTTTAAATGAACTTGGTCAAAAACAAAAAGGAGAAACATACCATTCTGAATCCACTACATCTAATTCATGGTTGATTGGGGTCGGAACTTGTCCTAAGAGCATTGGGCTCAAGTCAAGAGAGCAACACTAGGCAGGGCGCTAGCACACAGGGGAGCCAATTCAAGCTCACACTCCAGCTAACACCCACATGGAGGTCAATTTGGAGTTGATAGTTAAACTTAAAAGCACATCTTTGGGGATGTCAGAGGAAAACCCACGAAAACACAAGAAGACTGGCTAATAATAATGTATAGTATTAATTCCTATAGATGGAAAAATGATTTAAACCAGTCAAAATATAAAATTCTGAGGCTAGGGAATGAATATAGTGAATGCTTACTCACTATAAAATACTTCCCTTATATTTCTATTGCTACACTCTTTTAATATGAATTGTTTGCAAAATTGTCTGAGAAAGCTTTATAAGAATAGCAGTATAATACACAAATAATTTGTCATTCTACAGATTCTAGTCTTTAAAAGTAGAGAAATAAATGTCCTGTTTGGATAGAGGAGCAATTGTCTGCCAAGTAACTGCTGCAATATAACAAACAAAACTATGAATTATTTTATACAGTATGTGTAATTGAAAAAATCAGGAAGTTATAATTATGATGGCTAAAACGGTTTATGGCATCATAGTGGTGTGTCTGGTATTTTGTTGCCTCACATCACTAACTGAAGCATATTTTTTTCCACAAATGTCCTCTGAGAGCCCTAATTTTTCACAAAATTCCAAATACATGTTGACAGGTTGATCAGCAACATTAAACGTGCCCAGTATGATTGGATTATCTATGTAAATGTGGCCTACAATAGGTCAGCGTACCTTTTAGAGTTGGTTTCTTTTCATATGAGAAAGGCTTTGCCTCCCAATGACACTGTCACTAGGAGGCAGGTTTAGAACAGAAATCATATTTTTCAATGTTACACTATGCACAAGAATACAATGAGAAAAACTCTTTATATATATTTTTGGCTTGATTATTTTTTCTTTTTAATTTCTATGTGAACTTTATCTCAAAATATTTTAGAAATGAGTAAGGCTAAACTACATAATTCATCAGAGTTTAAATACAGAACAGAAAAAAAAATAAAACAGAGCAAAACATCTAAAGATGACATTAACAAAAATACTGGTAAATTTTGAGAATATTGTAGAGAAGTGTCATGTTTAGTGTCAGCAAAAAGAATATTCACAGACAGACAATGAAAAATTAGCTGCGCAAAGCAAAATGACCTTTCAGAAGAGTTTACAGTAGTGAAATTGTAGAATGTAAAGGAGCAATGCAGAAGGTATGTCAGAATTTCTCAGTAATTACGATCAATGTGAAGCAGAAATGAAGGTAGTGTGCTCTACAGGCAGCCATCACAGTAGTCGTGGAACCTGGTGCATTTTCCAGTAAATCAAGAATCTAATGCTTATTGTCATTTTCAGTCTCTTATAGTCTATTAGCATTTCATGATGAAGACAACTACAAAGAGAAATGCATTAATGAAATTAATGACTATGTATCTGTATTATCATGTGGTTGTAGCAGATTATACCCATAAGACTGTAACTAGGTGTTATAAGAAGAATTACCAGTAATTTTATTAAATCTGCTTAGGTCTTAGATTTAATTTTATAAAATCAAAATAGATAACATGTTTAGTTGGTTTTTACAGTATATACTGTGGTGACTTAGGTAAAAGAGTGGCTGCCTTGTACCATCTGGTTTATACTGCAAACTTCAAATGCCTTCTTTGTTAAATTTGCACTTTTTTCCATGGACTTTCCTAGTATTCTTCAGTTTTGCCCTATAATCTAATAGAGTTCCGTCAGGTCTCTAATATAGTATAGATAGTATTGATGTTGGGTTCAATTCTGCATTTTTCTTGGTAGGTGAGAAAAACAAACAAAAAACACCAAACACATCAGAGTTTCCAACAAACAAACAGACAAAAATGTTGGATCTTGTCATTTTTTTCCTTGAAGTCATAGACATATTGCAAAACAAAAAATCTGTTGTGTTTGCTTGGCGTACCTAAGGCTATGCTTTCAAAAATAAAGTATAGAGGGTTAATATGCACACAATTGCAAAATTATCTCAAAAAGCTCAAAATCTATTGGCTTCCGCATTTTCGCACACACAGACAGTCTTCAGAAATTCGAAACTTTGAACCTGTCTCAATATTTTCCCAATAGCCAAGCCTATGGTATGTGAAGAGAAAAACAATACATGATAATTTTGCTACTGGCACTTTCAAATGTCCTGAACAATTTAGGACAGTAAAACAACTGAGTGTATTCTGTTCTTCTTGAAGGAACCAGTAACAGAGATGGACCAGTTAAATGACCATTGCACTGTATTATTAAATAGAAAATGACAAATTAAAACATCTTTAAACATAAGACTTATTAATGTTTCAGAAAATTAAACCAGCTAACTATGGTGTATACTAGCCATATTACACAATGTTAAAGATTGTTTGTCTATGTAAGCCAATCCGGGTGTAGTTATCTCTTAAATAAATAAATAATACTCTCTGTGAGCTTGTATTGGATTAAGAAAGTTAAGAACAAAATTGAATGGATTATGATAATAATTATAGCTATTAGCAAACAAAAGATAGTAAAGTTAGTAATACAAAATTTAAATTTATATTTGTAAATGAAATTGTACTGATTACTTAATCTATGCAATACTCCTTCAATTTTGCTATAAGGACATACTGTCATTCCAGTTTTAGGAGGCCTTAAATGAGATAAAAATCATAATAATAATCCATTACTGGCAACACACTGGCCCTTTCATATTCTTTTTAGACTTTAAAAACAAAATATGATAACAATTGTTATGAAAGGAACAACATAAAATTCTTCTATACATTTCTCTGATTCTTAAATAATATTATCAATGGTTTAGTAAAATATTCTAAATATTACTACTCTGACAGGAGGTATACAACATTTCATTAGATAGGTTACATAGTTTTTCTCAAAATTTCTCTTAAGCTAACAGAAATGGCAAATTCCATCTTCTTCTTCTTTCAGCTACTCCCATTAGGGGTTGCCACAGCGGATCATCTTGTTCCAAATCTTTCTGTCGTCTACATCTTGTTCTGTTACACCCATCACCTGCATGTCCTCTCTCACCACATCCATAAGCATTCTCTTTGGCTTTCCTCTTTTCCTCATCCCTAAAAACATTAATAGAGCTAAACATGTTCATACAAGAAACCATTTTGGTACTGGAGAAGAAACGTAGTCAGGAAAAAATTCCGCTGAAAGTAGGTTCACCGGACAGTGCCAGTCGTATCTGAGTATTTACCTGAACACAAGTGAGTGTGGGTATTGACATAAATGTCCTGTGAAAACACATCCAGCGCCTGATTACTGCCTTGTGGCCTGTGCTGCCAGGGCAGGAATATGACAACTCTCACACAGATGCATATTTCAAATATATGATCTTGAAATCAAAATGGGAACTCTTACTGCTCATTTTTATTTATTGTCAAATCAGAAGAGTTAACATCCACAACATCCATTATCTTTTTTCTCTAATTTTCACAACAATCACATTTCAAATTTTCATAAATAAAAATCAGAAAGAAAAGTCTAACTTGGAGCAGTGCAGTTAAAATGAATTCAATTAAGATTTATGTAAATACTAGTCATTTAGCCCGTTACAATAACGGGCGCTAGAACAGTAGTGCATAAACATTAGTAGGAACAGTCTATATCAAATGGCAAGGGACTTTGGTCGTATTTTTCTTTCTTTCAGCATTTCTTTTGTTGATGTTTACTTGCTGAGCTGACCGTTCTTCGTGGGCTGCCGCCGTGTATTGTGTGTCTTTAATTTTCTGTGACAGTAATACTGTCTTGTACGTCCGCTGGCTTGAACGTCCGTAATATACCTTTAATTTTCTCTGGCGTTAATACAGGCGTGCGCATCGGTAATATGCCTTTAATCTCCTCTAACAGTAATACTGGCTTCTATGTTGCTGTAATATGCGTCACTGTATTGTGTACCTTTAATTTCCTCTTGCAGTAATACTGATTTGTATTTCCGTAAAATGCTTGTAACTTTCTCTGACAGTAATATCGCGCATCGCACCGTGCCCCGCGCATTCGCACTTCACCAGAAGACACACACACATGGACACCTGGACGCACAAAGGGATTTTATTAAAGAGGATGATCTTTAAAAAGTTATGAAAATGAATACAATAAACCTTTAAAAAAACATTTATATTATATTGCAGTTATATACAAAATATTTTCCTTTTGTATGTCAAATAGAATTTTCACAGAATTATTTTAACATACAGGATTTCCTTTACTAGATCTGATACACATATGGTCTTTTTGTGTTTACACATGCTAAGAAGACCATTTATGATTTTGATATGGATATTCTATTTCAAAATGAGTATAGTATGGTGTAATGGTGTCTTTTTCTAAACTGTAGTCTTTAAAGATTTCAGGGTTGCTCCTTTTACGTTTCATAATTCATTGAAGCAGATCCACCAATAAGAATTGGTATCCTTATACTTGAACAGATGTTGATTGTTGCATTGTTTCAATAACGTTTGCCATAATTTTTTCTCATTTATTACAAGCAATCCTAGGAATGCTGCTTTAAGTAGACTATGCTCATTTGATTTAAAATATATATTCATAAGACACATGCTTAGTTAGTAGTGTGAGGAAAGTAACTGCATCAATACGATGCTAGCTCTGAAAATGCTACGTAAATATAAATGTTGCCTATGTATAGTATGGCTAACAGTTAAAGTTTACTGTGTCTTATTAAAAATAATCCGTAACAAAGCATGCATTTAACTAATATAAATAAAAAGATAAAATCATGTTTTTTCCTCAGTCAAAGAAAGTGATATACATTTGGGATTTTGTGAATATTGCATTCTTATGTTTAAAACCTGTCCAAATAACACAACACTTGAAAGTGCCATTTACTTATTTAGCATTTTCATATACCTGTTGTGTCTCATAAAGAAAATAAGAATGGAGGTCTGATTGAAAAATTCCACCTTTCAAATGTAACTTGCATGAAAGCTGGTTAGAACTGTCATTTCATGTTGCTGAGATACATGCGATTGCTGTTGGCTTTAAACACTGTTGGTGGTTACATAGCAGTATATGAAACAAAATGAACTGCATTCATCGATTAAAAATTCCATTGAAATGGGTACAGAATTAAAGTGCTGTTGTGTTTCAGACTCTTTTACTCTTAACAAAGTTTATTTGAAGGTCATTTTGGAAAGTATAGGACATCAAAGAATTTGTATGATTTTTATTTATAAACATTATTGTCTTTAGGCATTTGTTAATGATTGTTATCATTAACATGATTCCATTCTGTTTATGTATGGGCACCGTCATTTTGAATAGCTGTTGATACAACGTCATGTCTCCGGAAGTTCCATCACATGATGTCATCAGCATGCCACTTTAAAAGATGGTTATTGAAATCTGAGATTTTTTCTAGTAGCTCCACTATGTTTACCTCTTCTAGTGATCTTTGGCTTCAGAAATATAGCAAGCCTTTTTTGACTATAAATTCTGCCTACCATTTTTAGTATTGGTGCCTGGTTCTCTTGATCTTCTGGTTTTGACTTTTGCTGCATTCAAGGTTACATTCCATCTCCTGATCCCCTTTTGCCATCTTCTTTTTGTAGTCAGCTGTTAGTTCTTCTTTCTCACATGTATTTACTTTTTCTGCCTTTTTTCCTCCACAACAATAGGCATGTTGTCCTAAAACTTCACAGTATATTTTTTAATAAGTATGAAAAATCCTCTTGCTATTACTGTGTGCTTAATTTTTCTTACTTCAACAACATGTGAACATTTTTTCTCTTTATTTCTGTTACATATATTTTAACAGAGATCAAGTAAGGCAATTAAGGTTTTCCTACATCAACACCTGTATGATGTTACACGCTTACAGCCTATCCTTTGCAGCATATGTATAAGAGACCTAACTGACCAGTTATTCTTAAACATTTTAATACTTATGACACAAGCAATAAAATCCATGCCTTGCTGAGACCCAAGAAGAGAATTATTAACATAATGACAGCTGAGCCATACATAAACAAACAACAATGGCCAAATAATAAAAAAACAGTAAAAGTTTTTGTTCCTATTCTACATATTACTCACATTAATATTAAAATAATCATCATTCAAAACAGGGAAAAGATTTCTAAAGTTTTGTCAATGTAAATGCTTAGCGTAAGGTTTATCCTTTCTAAATGAGTTTGCAAAT
The DNA here is from genome assembly GCF_900747795.2 of Erpetoichthys calabaricus. Lineage (NCBI taxonomy): Eukaryota > Metazoa > Chordata > Cladistia > Polypteriformes > Polypteridae > Erpetoichthys > Erpetoichthys calabaricus. The sequence goes on along the minus strand of NC_041395.2, from coordinate 267,151,126 downwards.
TGTTCAGCACAACACAGCTTTGATTTGAGTACAAACAGCTGAAGTGTGTAGATAAAATATTCCTAAAAAAATGATGTACTTGTTTGTATTTTAGACGAGTGATAGAATAAATATTAGTAAAAAATTCAATGAACAGCCCAGTTTGAAATTTTTAATGCTGCTGACTGGGGTTGTACTCAAAGCTGCTCTACAGCCTCTCTCACCCTTTTGATATTTTCTGGCATTCTTCCACTTTCCGATGGTCCAACAAACACTGGCAGTAGGTTGAAATTTGTCATACTGCATTAATAAAGGAGAAGGAATTCATCCTCATCAAGGCACACTAAGCGTAGTATAAAATCTTATTTGCACCTATGTTACAATTTTGTTATGGATTCAATGTATGTCATAATGGTGAAGAACCACCAACCTGTTGTATATGACCACTGAAATTGTGCTTAGCACAAAACACTGCCACGACCCTAAATATACCCCCAACAAACTGACTCACCCTCCAAAACCCCCTGAAAAATTGTCACATTCTTGTGCCTCCCCAGTTCCTTACGTTTTGATATTTCAAACTAGTACCAAGGTGCCCTTCATCCTCCTCTCTCCCCTTTTCTTATACTGTCTTTGCTTGTCAGTCCACTCATTATGACTTTTTCACAGGTTTTTGTCATGGGGAATGTTAATTACAATATTTTTTATACCATAGAAACAAAAGCTCTCCACGTGGCATCAAAGGCTTTGTTTATAGGCTACATGTTAGCTCACACCCTACCACAATAAACAGTACACCAAATAGAGGCTGGTGTATCACTCGCTACAGAATTCACACAGCTAATTTTACTGCAGAATCATGTGCTGATCCATCATAAACATGTCCACTACCTGACCTATAGTTTAAGAAACACTGGTGTAAAGGATGAATCAGGTCAATATATATTAATCTATATGTATATACTGTACAGTATAAGTTAAATTTGACTGACTGACTGACTCACTCACTCACTCAGTCACTGAATCACCAACAAAAACGCTATTCCCAATTTAGTTAAAAAGCTGAAATTTGGCAGGGTGGTACCATCTAGGTCAGTAGGCATCCATTAAGAAAGGACATTTTGATATACCAGCATTTGGGTGTTGAAAAAACGCAAATAATAGAAAAACTAAATATTCCAAAATCTCAAAAATCCTTTGATTGATTTTATTGAAATTTTGTTGATGTTATAGAAAAATGTTTTTTTATTTGTCAATAAATGTTTTATTTGTTGATATTTATTAGTATTATTTTAAAGTACATACTTTGTGCTGACAGTGGGCTTTATGCAAATGAAGAACAGAGCAGAAGCAATTAATAGGCATATCCACCAGCACCCAAACAATAGGGTGGATAGATGAGTGAAGAAGGGGTGGTGTCCTAAATAGGATCATGACATGATTACGTTTGGCATGTACAGTCAGATGTGAAATGCAAGGATAAAGTTTAGCAAAGCTCAAGGAAGATGAAACGCTCAATTGTTAGCAAGTGCGCTATAGACCTTGAGTGCTGGTGCCATTCACTGTGACTGTGAGAAGTAGAGGTAGGGGTAATGTCCTACAGTACAGGACAAGCCTGGACCAGCATTGTCAGTTTAAACTTAACGGGTCCCTAAAGAGCTACTCCATTGTAATATATATTTGCATCAATGGAATTTGAAAGGAGTCCCTCAGCCTGCCCTTTGTGTTTCTGCTAACTCTGAACAGGAATGCCCCACCTCTACCCCTATATACATATACATTTCTATCTGTGGACTTTAAAAACTTACAAAAGACTCTAAAACAAAATAAAAAACACTACAAATATTGTGTACAGAAATGTACTTAGTACTTCTGATTCACCCGATTAACCTATGGTGCTATAACTGAGGCCCATTGTCTTATGAAATTTCCTGGGTGAAGCCTGTTAACACAGCTGGTATTAATATAAAATATACCCACACATAACAACAACAACATTTATTTATATAGCACATTTTCATACAAAAAGTAGCTCAAAGTGCTTTACATAATGAAGAAAAGAAAAATAAAAGACAAAATAAGAAATTAAAATAAGGCAACATTAGTTAACATAGAAAAGGAGTAAGGTCCAATGGCCAGGGTGGACAGAAAAAACAAAAAAAAACTCCAGAAAGCCGGAGAAAAAAATAAAATCTGTAGAGGTTCCGGGCCACGAGACCGCCCAGTCCCCTCTGGGCATTCTACCTAACGTAAATGAAATAGTCCTCTTTGTAGTTAGGGTTCTCACGGAGTCACTTGATGCTGATGACGATTTCATCCATTTACAGAGCATGTTTATTGCCAATATAGGGACAAAAGACAAAATCCTGGATGCCCAGATATAGACTATATACAGCATCTATATATACAGTATATATATATTGTCGCAGTTGAGGCTTTTGTCCACCTCTTGAACCCTCAGGTACCACTCCAAACATGAAGTAAAAGCACAAGACTCTTTATTTTTCTTCTTGTACCGTGCACAAAGCACCCTTTCCACCACACTACTCATATAACAATTCTCAACAATAAACCAATCCTCCTCACCCAGACACTTTGCCACCCTACCTCCCAGCTCAGCTCAGTGTACTGGGCTTCCCAGAGTCCTTTTATACACCCTGACCCGGAGGTGTTCCCGTTCAACAGTCCACAGTTCCTTTTCCCTTCCGGGTCAGGGTAAACAGTCCTTTTCTTCAACCCGGGAGCACGTCGTTTCTTCCTGTCACGTGACCGTGACGTACTCCCGGGTTATAGGGCACATGTGAGCCTACGAGCCCCCCTACAGTGATGCCTGGTGGCCCCCAAGGTATCCAGCAGGGCTGTGTATAAAAACTACATAGTCCATGAGGCCCTGCTGGAACTCGGGGCATGTCCACGCTGCTGGGAGAGCTCCTCCTGGCGGCCTGGGGGTGAGGGCCGGAGAAAGAAGCCGGCAATCCACCTCAATATATATATATATATATATATATATATATATATATATATATATAGTACATATTACATACAGTATACTATATAATACAGGTCATTATGGTGAAAGAATAAAATGCTTCTTTTTCCTTCTATGCATTATTGGTGTACATTTGACAGGTGTCTTTATCCCAGAAAACTTTCAAGTTGAGGATACAGTACAAGTACATACATGCATTTTTTATTCACATGGTGCACATTAATGTATCTGACTTTCTTAGGGTCACACAGTCACATGGAGGAGGGAATTAAATCAGAAACACTGTGATTTAAAATTTTAACTCCTTAACCACTAACCCAAACTGACTCCATATTTTTAAGCATCTTATCCCCAGTGGAAATTGGGAAGCGAGAATCTACTCTAGAACAACACTAAAAAAACAGCTTGGGTTGCTCTGCATGTTAGGGAGCTGCATGCTAGTCAGCAAGACTCAGTGCATCAGCTCAGTCATCTACATGTATTTTCTCAGCCATGGAAAAAATTTCAATACACTTCATAAAAGTGTAACAGGTGTATTTTTTATTATTAGTTTTCTGCATTCAACTTTTCCTACAAGTGATGCTTGGGTAACATGACAGCATAGTGGTGTTGAATACCCATCCCATTTGCTGTCTATGTGGAGTTTGCTTATTCTTGCATGTTTGTGTTCATTTATGAGGTAATCTGGATTCTTCTCACTCCCCAAAGTTTCTGATGTCAGGATGCTTGTTATAGCCAGTTTTTAAAATCAGGAAAAAATCTGTTCTCTTCTTGTTATTCATGTGTGTCCTAATCTCTTTATGTTTTCATATGAAGCTATTAATTGGTACAGCACAGAGAGCATATGATCTAAATGATCATCAAAATAGAGAAAATAAAGGTCAATTTACATAATTTTCTCAATACATTCCTTCATCCCTCACCATGTGCATCACTCCCTGCACAATCTTCCCACTTCTTTGGGTATTATAAAAATGAATATATTATTGAGAAGATGCATGGGTTCTGATGAAAATGAGAAATGTTTATCGCAATATCATATTCTTCCACTGAGAAAAACTCACTGAGAATATTTCATTAGCCTGCCATTGGATCTGTATAATTAGTTAGGTTTTGTGCGTCATTGGAGAAGGGAGGTTGAATGATTTGTTTAGAGTAACCAACGGGATTTAAGCCCAAAACTTTCTACTGTAAAATTCAGATGCTTAGATAATGTATAGAACATTACATTACATTACATAACATTAAATGTGTGAAGGCTAGATTTCATTTTTAGTGTCTTGTTTACGTTACTATTTGTCTATTCTCTTCCTTTAACTTTACATTGTGAAATAATCAATTACCAAACTCAGTAAATTCAGAAATGAGAATAATGATGTTTGTATTAACTTATTATGCTATAACAAGGAAGTGAAATGAGATTCAAATGCACTCTGGTTACTCTGAAACTCTAATGATATTACATGTATTTTTCATTAGTTCACATGATTTATGTAAATTCTGAACAATATACCAATTAAAATCAATGTGTCTGATATTCTCATTCCTACTATTTTTATTTGAGATTTGCTGAAAGGAAAAACAGAAGTATTATTTCATTTGATTATTATCAGTATGGCCATTTTCTTGACCTCCTCTCCACACTTTTAAGTAAATAGCTCCACGTGTTGATTGTTGGCATCACTATGGCATGCAATTGTTAGCATTAGCACGATAACCCAATTGTGCAGTGGAGATTACACTGTTTTGAGAATTCCGCAATGTAGGAAATTGAAAGGGTAGCATCTTCGGGCATAAAGTAGAACTGCAAATTGTTCTTGCTGAAATAAATAAGTTTACAATATTAAGAATCATGAATAATGCAAGTAGAACACGTATCAGATTTTTTGTGCCTTCCAGTTGTTTGACTTAAGCCAATGTTGTATTACACATCTTCTAATCGGAAGGGACCTTGGATGATGACAATTGATGATCTTGTCATCTAAATGTGGCAGGTTACAAGACTATATTATTGTTATGTTTAAGCCAGGGTTTTTTTCTCTGTTTTAGGCTTTTTATTTTTTATTAAATTTTTTTTTATAATTTTTGTTACTATTGTTATGTTTATGTTTTGTTTAGTATTTATGTGGAACACATTGTTCTCTTATGGCCCTTGTGTTTTGTGGGTGGTTCCCCAAGAGGCGGGGCCATCCTGATGTCATTACAAACCTGACATGTATTCCTGCAGATAGTGGCCTCAGGAATGGTTCACTGGAGTTTATAGTAGTCATTTGTGAGTATTGTTTTTTCATTTGGATTTATAGGGTTGCTGGTTGTTTTTTGCTCTTTCTGCTCTGGATTGTTTTTCTGGCAACTGTTTATTTTTGTTCTTTTCGAGGCATTTTTGTTTTAATTTCTATTTTTGAATATATATTCTCATTTATATGAGATTCCTGGTTTGGATTTTTTTCTTCAAACCAGAGTTATTTTACACTTTCCTTGCCTTAAGGGACATCTTTGAATTATTGCAATAATAAAATCATTCTGAACTTTAAAAGCCAGTTTCCCCATTTTGGGCCTGGTCAACCTGCAACCTGAAGCCTGCAGTAACTAGTTGGGGGCTGGATGGTTTGTGGTGAAAATTCTGGCCTGGTTTTCTAGTACATTTTGGAGGCCTCGACCTCTTTTCATTATGGGCCTGACTCCTGTTCATGACAGAGTTCCTTTTTCTGACAGAAAATAACATGCTGCCACAGAGTCAGTGCCTGTGCGTGTACATCTATTTGTACCAAGGCTTTACAGGAATAGAAAGTTCAGCCACAATCTCTACACTTTTTTTCGATTGTGTTGTGGAATGTAAAATATGCAACATCAGAGAGACAAGCTTCTCTTTTGTTTGTCAGGCACAAAACAACCCTGTTCCTTATTCCTAAATTATTTACATTGTATTTCTGGAAAAGAATTCATTAAGACAATTTCAAAATGAGCTGGACTGAGTTTGCAACTGTGAATTGCTGCAAAGGTCGTGTAATGTGCAGGGCCTTTAATTGTTACTCTTCAAAGCTAAAGGTTTAATCGTCTTCCATAACTCGTGCGTAAAAGACTGTTCGGGAAAAAAAAAATTCTGGTAAAATTTGGATGACTCAGCTACTTAATCCTTAGCAAAAATATCTTTCTCTTTTTATGTTTGATTTTACGGAGGTAGTCCTTAAGGTAATACAATTAGAAAGTTAAGCAGTACAGATATTTGTCATTCAACATATTTACTGAAAAACATAATACTTGTCTTATCATCCAATGAGTATTTCAAGCAGTCTTCTATAAAGTTTGACATGATAGGTTTACTTAATTAAATAGATTTATTTCAATGGGAAATAAGTAAATCAAAAACCTTATAAACTGTAGAGAACTTCTTTCCTAAATACAGATTTTCTGAGGATTACTCTTTTTCTTTTTATTCTAAAAGTAATAGTTTGCTTTTTGTGGTAATGGCAACAGTGACATAATAAATATGGACAGAAACACATTGTAGGTTAAAAAGAAAAAAAAAGTAACACAGTAGTCAAGTAAAAAGTGACACTAAATAGCTCTAATGTAAATGATTGGTAAGTGATCAGTGTTAGATTATTTAATTACAGTAAAAAGCAGAGGATTGTATTTTTGTAACATAAAAGAAAGATATGATTTCTTTATGGCTGAAAGATTGTATTAGAATGGCTGCTATTAGTGAGACTATGTGACAGGCAAATCTAAAATATGTGGAAGTTTGAAGTGCATGCTTGAGAAAACATCTCTGACGTGCTGCTTTCCTAATCACCTTGTTCACTGGTGTTCAATATTTATAACATTTTAGTAGCTACACTATTTTCATGTTAACATTTACATATATTGTAGGTCACTTTAAAGACTATTACTATTTTGCTAAATAAATCAAGACTACGTTACTTGTTGCCCTGTGATGACCTAGCACCATCTTCAGAGTTGGCTCCTGCTTCATGCTATATGCCCACAGGATGAGTTTTGTCCCTGTTGCACTAAACTGGATAAGACATGTTCAATAATGTATGTATGTATGTATATAGATAGATATATACATAGATAGATCTATGTATATAGATAGATAGATTACTTCTTCTAAAAAATGATATGTTCCAATAAATACTTCTTTGCCTAATATGACTGCAAATTTTTTTTATTTTGCCATGTACAGTTAAAGGTAATAATTAACTTACTGTGACTAAGCTACATGATATATACTGTCTACTGCAATGAGCATTAAAATTCAGCATCTGAAGCAGAACAGCATATTTAATTTCAAACAAGCTCTTAACAAATGACAAATTTTATACTTTTTATTGAAATCCTTACTTAGATTTATTTTCCCATAAATAAACTTTATTGAATAGGTGATACTGCCTTCATACTAAACTAAAGAAATAAGAGCTTTCAGTTTAGTAACTCTACCAAAGAATTAAGGCAGTTCAGTATACAGGTACTTGCCTGGAGGTTGTGCCCATATTTCTGTCTGCATACTGTAGCTGTCAAGAAGCTGAAACCTTCTGAAGGACAACAGCAGTACTTTCTAGGCTTAAACTATGAATTTGTAAGATTTCTTAGATAACAAAATTTCACAGAACTATTTCAATATTACTTTAAAATCAGCAGCATTTTTGTTGACATTTGTGTTACAGATTTAGATAGCATTGGTTTCATTTAAGGAAAAGGTTTCTATGAGCTCATTTGGCAGGGAGCATCTAAGAAATATAATTTTATATTGTCAATACATTCATTTTTATGGGATTGCACACTTCTTCTTTCAAGCAAAATACCTTTGCCAGATCTTCTCATATAGCCACCTGGCAAACATCATGGCAATATAATTTAGCTTAGCAATACATCAGGACATTCATTTTCTGATACTGCTGTTTCTGTTATGGGGGTCTCCTGGATGTGGATCCTATCCTGGTAGCAGCACAGGACCCAGTCCTGCATGGCATGTTAGTCCATCAAAAGGTATTCTTACACATACACTCATACTCAGTAATAATGGGCCAGTTTAGAGTTACCAGTTACCCTCATAAAATGTTTTTGCATTGGGGTAGAAATCATTAGCAATACAATGGAGTGTAAACTGTTCTATATTTCCTAATGTTCTATATTTCCTAATGGTGAAAGGCATCAGCCAGTAAGTCCATACTTAGTTTCTATGGTACATCGACAGAATCAGGTGCTGTCATCTACTATTTCATGTCTGTAAATCAGTACAGTTTGGCCTGTAAAAACACAAGCAGCAGATAGTAGATTTTGTGTTCAATTTTTTTTTTAACTATTTGGTTTAATTGAGTAATAGACATTGACATATGGTAAAGGTGATGAAGAATTCTGTGTTTTTAATAAACACCCTGTGAAGGAAGAAATCATTATTTAGTTTTAATTAATGAAAATTGATAGACAGAAAACATAACCCTACTGTTGTGTAGGAAATTTTAAATAGTGTATGCAGAGGTACAGTGCATGTGTAAAAAGCTAGCTGTAAAGTTCTGCCAATAGAAAATATTTACCTGAATCCATCTTAAATGAAAAGTGCTGGGGTTTTTTTGTTAAACATGTATCCTGTTCAGGTTATAAACCTGTCTGAGGCCATTGTGGTTATTTCAGCACATGTTAATAACTCAGACTGGGCATAAAATGGAAGAATGTGTATTTGCAACACACCACAATTTATAAGAACACAGTCATATTACATTTATGCACAAGACTATAACTTTGTTTCAGTGCCTTGTTTTGATTTGTTCATATTTATAGTACAGTAAAGGTAAACTTCAATGATAATGTCAGTTGTCATTTAATTGTGCTTTTTATGGTTTCTGTATTAGAAATAAATGAAGAATCTTTAACACATAATCTAGTCCTCTTGTTCAAGCTTTTGTCCTGGTTCTCAAGCAGATATCAAATATTAAGCTGTCATTTTAAGTAGTAATCAGACAAAATATATATAAAACAAAATCCTGCCAGACTCGATAAAACTAATCAAATAAAAACGCATGCAAAAAATAACCTGAAGTCATTCTAAATTATATAAAAGCAATAACCATAGGATATGACTAATGCCACTGCTATTTTACAAAATATTGTCACAGAAATGGGAAAAAACAGTATGGTCCCATTTATGCTCAATGTCTCTTGTCTACTGTCATGTTTTTTTGAAATTCTTTCTTATTATGCAAACGTCTGTTGTTCAGCGCCCCCTGGTGTAGCTTTGTTGTCTTCTGTGTTATTATACTACTTTCCATAATCCACACAGTTATATAAATTAAATCACAATATGTAAAGTTTATTTTTTCTTTGGTCATCTCATATTTAATATAAAGATTCCTATCAAAGGCCTTATTTGTAGTTCCAGTTTTTGTAAAGTACACAAAATTCACTTGTCAAATATCATGAAATAAACCTATGTCTTCTGTGATGGAATTGCTTTATATTATTACACATATATTCTAAACCAACAGCATAAATAAATTTTAAAAAATTAATAAATAAGTACATGTTACTTCACAATTCCTATGAATGTGCAGAAATTACATTTGACTTCAATCATATGTTTATTTACAGTATCCTCTAAAAATAATAACAATGTTTTATTAAATATAATCAGAAATGTCTTTAGATTCTTGCCTCAGGCCACTAAATGAGCATTCTTCTTATTGAATAAACATTGTGGTGAACTTTTTTTGTTACTATCCAGTATTTATGTAAGTACAGTATTCCTCATTAATGAACTGTTAATAATATGAGTCTTTATGATGCAATTAATATAACTCACTAGATATAATATTCATTGAACATTTGAGATGTGTTACTGAGCTATAATAGGCACCCATATGAAGATGCCACCCCAGATTAAATGTGTAATCTGCACTGAATATGTTTAGTCAAAGCTAAATCAAATTAGGTAAAACTGCTAAAAATTCCACCTTCCACTTCATGATGCATTGATTATTCACAGAAAAATGGGACTGAGGCATTGTTCATTTATTAACATTGATAAACAGAATCCCAAAATATAAGGAAATTGCAAGTTGCTTTATTCAGGCACTTTAGGTTAATGTTGTATTTACTGTATGGTGGGTCTGTATTGCATCAAAGCAGGGTTAATGCTGGCTATCTAAGTACTACTTCATTTGTTTATCATTAGATGGAATCCTTGGGAAACTCAGATTAACAGTAAGTGTCTGTAAAGTGACAAAGATTGTCCTAAGTGTAGACTCAGCAGGGTGCTCTCTTTAACTCTAATTCACAGCTGAATCAAATAATCATGCTAGGATCTCATCAGCATTATTACTGTTGTGCTTAACATTCTCACACTCTTCAGCGGCTTCAGCAAAGAAAAGAGCCTTTCTTATTAATGATGAAAATATTTTAATGTGAGGATAGCAAGAATAGCAAACCATCACTTAAGTTTGGTTTTTTTTTTTTGGAGTGATGGGGGATGGGGGTGTAAGCAATGTGGATGGAGGTCAGTCTGCAGGAACTGAGTGACTGTGAACAACTTACTGTAGCAAAAAGAGTCTGGCATCTCTTAGAACGCCTCCCTGAAGTGATGGTACTAGAACCTTAATGAGGCGAGAAGCAGCAGTGAGTGGTACTATATAATTTATATATATGTATATATATATACTGTATATATATATATATATGTGTGTGTATGTATATATATATATATATATATATATATATATATATATATATATATATATATATATATATATATATATATATATATATATAAATTGCTATTTGCATAGATGAACATATATATAGCTAAATAATTTTATCTAATTATTTATCCATGTTCATATAAATAACTCTATATACATACTGTATAAATGTATGAGAAAAAAAAATATTTTCAGGTTCCTGGTAGCATGAATGCAAATCTATGTCTTGAATGCATTATATAAAATTTCTACAAAATGACACAATATTACTGTTAATTATTGCATCGTATAATTTCTATATTTGTCAAAAACTGTTTTGAACACATGTCAAAAAATAGTATTTAGGAGTATTCAGCTAAATAATCAACAAACAGAATGGACAGAACTAAAACCTAAGAACCGCAAATGAATGTTCATGTTATTGGAAATTTAATTATGATTCAGCTTTCATGCTTAATGGTAAGAATCCTTGTTTGGTCAAATAGTTTACAAGAAGCTAATTTTAAGGCTGTGACATCTTTTATCATTTTAATATTAGCAAGGCCATATATTACTGTTTATGAATATTTATTTAGCAGTCATTCAGGTTAAAGTTCCATTTTTTTAGCATTAAGGGTGCTCTTCTGTTCTGTAACAAACTGCTGCTTTGTTGTCAGATCTTGTAGGTTATGTTCAACATTTGTTTTAGATATATTGTAGATACGCAAATCAACATATGACTTACTGAAGAAAAGATAACATGCTACCAAGTCTAATTTATCTATTTTAAAATATATTTGAATTTTTACAAAGAAATCTTTCATTTTTTTCCAGTATTATTTATGCATTTCTTTTTAAAGCATATATTTTAAAACAGTTTATTGCAAATATTAGTACCATAGTAAAAAAATCTAAAAAAAACATACAGGTGGGAGCAGTGTGGAGCACTTGTAAAAATGATGCGGACAAAAGAAGGAAATGCAAACTTCAGTAGCTGCAACAGGAACTGAACCCATATGCCTAAAGGTGGGAGGCATTAGCACTAACCACTGCACAAGTCATAAAATCACATTCAGAAACAGACAGATAGATAGATAGATAGATAGATAGATAGATAGATAGATAGATAGATAGATAGATAGATAGATAGATAGATAGATAGATAGATAGATAGATAGATAGAGAATCATATTAAAAGCCAAACTGCTAATGAAAATAAGAGTGGAAAATTTTCCTGATTTGACACTATCACTGTACTACTGTATTCTTGTTAATGAATTTTTAATATCCTTAATGACAGCAGAAGAACGATGCAATTAAGGAAACAAGTTTCAAAAAATGCTGACTTAAACTTTTTCATGAAGACTGTTTTAATGTAAATTTAATTTAAATTAACACATTATTTGAATGAGGTTGCCTGCTTTAGAAAATCATAACCACTCTAGACTTCAGTCTGAATGACAAACTGCAACAACACACTCTAAATAAAGCAAACATGTTCCTAATGTAACACTGTCTTTGTCCACTTGCAGCCTCCCTGCAAATGATACATTTTAAAATTTCCTCTAAACTGAAAAAAGAAAAAAAGAAAAGATTTTGTAGGATTGTGTGCTTAACATTTCAAAGGGATCCTTGTAAGATCTACTTTAATGGGCCCCAGGTCATCCAAAAAAGGTTTGTTCGAGTCTGACTATGACTACACTCTACACTGTGGACAGATGATTTGGCTACTTTTTGAGAATTTAAAAAACTTGTTTAGCCATATTAAAATTATTGTACACATTTTTCGGCGATGACCTGTACTAATTTAAATGATAAGCTCCATTACATTCAACCATTTTTTTCTTTTTTTGCATGAACATTAAACTTAAGATATCAATTTTCTATAGGCTTAGACATTACATCACCTTCATTGAGGTCAGTCCAACCTAGCTTAATACTATCTGACATACACTGTTTTTATAATTGTGTTATTAAATGCAGCGTTTTGTTACTTTGCTGATTTAAAAATCAAAGCTTTTGTCTTTAGTATTGTCAGCCTATCACTTCTAGAAATCTTAACATCAAAGCAGAGAAGACAAAATTAAAGTCTGAAGTAATCTTAAGCTTGACATTGCTGGAGATCTCTGGAAAAAAAGTGTTTTCTTTGTTTAATAATAAATAACAGATTTTTACTAGTTTAAGTAATTTTTCTTATCAGAAATTTAAAAGCCACATTAAAATCAATTCAGTTTTAAGTTCAAAATATATCTATTAACAAGTTTATAAAATAAACCATGCCTGTCTTGGCTATTTCTTTAAACTTAAATGCAGAGTTACAAAGTAAAAGAGGTTGACATATTGCTTGAAATCAATCTTTTTTTTTGGCTGGAATTTCAATGTTGTCTCACAATCCTTTGCAAAACTAAAAAAGAAGTTTATGCACAGATTTGGGCAGTTGACTTTAATTTGGGTTTTACAAGTGACATTGTGCCCCCACACCCTTCTTCTTATTCCGTGGAGTTTATGGAGTGAGACTGAGGGTCTTTTCCTGGTGATTAAACATCCTAAGACTGACCAAGCACAAAGTATTATTGCCTATTGCATTATGTATTGCAGTGTGCAGTTTTCTTACCAGAAGGTCAAGATCAAAAACCAGTTGCTTAGGATAAACACATAAATGTTTCACTGTTTTATTCCATATGTATTATTAGTGTGTGTGATTAGAGTGGAGCTAAAAAGAGATTAACTGCATATATCCTCCTGTATCTGTCTCTGCTTAGCTTAAAGTTACTAAAGTTATACATTTTACATGTTATATGGTCTTCTTCAGTACTAGAAATGGAAAGCTTCCTCATCTCTTCCAGAGCTTATCTTTTTAAGGGATATTTGGGTACAGCTCAGGAATTAATACTCTGATGGCTCAAGGAATAGATGAAGCATAAAATGAAAGTAACTGGGTGAAAATAAACAGACCAAGGTATGGCACGATCAAAATCATAATGGAGTTCATTTTTATTTGTTTGCTTCTTGCATTTTATTTTATGTTCAGGTTAAATACATTGTGTATTTCTTTCAGACAAACAACGTTATGTTATTTTAATAGAACAGTCTAGTACCATTAGTCAATCCATCTTCATCAGTCATTCTTCACTTTTTGGGCGTTGTAGTAAACCTGATTGCTTTAGTATGCACTTAATAGCATTGCAACAACACATGCATGTAAACTAAAATACTAAATATATGTACACAGTGGGTAAATATACCATGTACATTCTAAATGATATGTATGTGAGCAGCACTAGAAGGTACAGCAGATCATAACCAGTATATGCCAATGCATCCATTAATCCATTTCAAAATTTATTTGCTAAATTCAGGATAGCAAAATGCCTATAGCGTCTGGCTCAAACTAAGAACCAGGCCTAAAAAGGAGGGCATTTCATGTCCACACTAAATTAAAAATGAGTAAATAATGATAATATGAATAAATAGCAAATATTTTAGAAGCACTAATATAGTATTGGCCACTCTGCTTCACCTTAGTGGATTTTTCCCAACTTAATGACAAAATGAACAGATATTTCAAAATGTAATGGATGACATAAAAGTGAGTGTGTGTGTTTTTCATAAATTAGGCAAAGAATATTATAAAAGATTCTGTGCAAATTCCACAAACATCAGAAACAAAGTGATTAAGGCAGATGTCTGAAAGTTAATTTGTATAGTAATTCTAAATTAAATTTAAAACATTTAAATTGTTTTTTGGGGTCAATAGCATCTGGTACATATTGGGCTCCTCTCATGTTTGTACCTTAGTCCATGCTTTTCATGAGTTTGTTCTACCAGTAGTTAAATTTGGCTAAATCTGTACAAGACAATGAAATAACATTATTTGGGAAAGAAATTAAGATTGTGTCCTCCTGTTAATTTACCTACTGGACCTTGCGTGGTACTGAAGTGTGAATCAATTTGTAAAGGATAGTTAAATCTCAATAACAACCTCCCCCCTCCCCTTACACACGACTATCCTGCTTCAGTTTAAAAAGCTATCATTTCCAAAAACAAATCAATGTTTTTTGTTTTCAGAACCATCTCAATATTCTTCCAATTATATATGTATGCAGGGATTACATTGAACAGGCATCGGGACAAGGCAAAATAAAGAAGGCTATCACTTAGCAAAATGTTTTATCATATCCAGTGAAGGAGGGGCCTTTATTTTATTGATTTAAAAAAAAAATCCCAGAGGCACTAAAATGTACAGGGCAATGATTAATGTCCCCCTCAGAAAAAGAAATTATATGGAATAAATTAAACTACTGCGGCAGCAAATTGAAAAATAAGGATGTAAATGAGGTTTGAATACTTAATATCTTATAAAGAAAAATAGTCAATGAGGCCCAAAAATGATGAGGGATTGCCAAAGAAACATAATATTAACTCTAATGACCTAGGCTAGATTTTCAGTACTGTCAAAATTTAGCTGTCACAATTGATTTGCTACCTAGGAAATGAATAATGGGGGACAGTGTATTGCAATTGAAATAGCTAACCTTGTTCAGTAGGTAAAAGACTCAAAAATCGTGCAACACTAGAACAGCAAGGCAATAATAAAGCACACAAATACATACACTTACACATCTTTACCAGTAGGTCATGACTGCAGAGTACAACAAAGGAAAATCACCTAAAATATACACCCGAAACCAACAGTAAAGATAGGATGAACAGTGGTAATATATGAATGAATGCAATGGACTTAAGCATTCAAGCAGCACTACGATCCACTTTGTAGAAGCTGGAAAATGTGTATTTGCATGGTAATTATAAATGCAAATGTGTGGGTAATCTTTGTACCTTAAATAAAGTAAATTAGCATGGAGTAATTGAAATAAATAAAAAAAAAACTTTTAATTTTTCACCCCATGTCTGCGTAGGTATTCCATTTTTTCTACCCCCAAAGACATGCATTTTTAATTAATTGACAAGTCCAAATTGGAGGGTGTGTGCGCCACTCACTGGCATCCTGTCCAGAGCTGGTAATTCACTTTATGCCTGTTGCTTCCAGGATAGGCTGCTGTGTAAGTGTTTTAAGAATGTTATGTTCTATCATCACATTTTAAAGTCCATTACTGGGTTGTAAAGAGCCAGATGCCAACCCAGCAGCACTGAGTGCAAGGCAATGCTAATTGGGACACCAATCCATTGTTGCACACTTTGCCAATCAAGCTTTGATATATTCTTTTTAACCAAAGATTTAATAAAAATGTATGCATTGGATATCTTCTGCAATATTACACACAATGTAAAGAAATGTTTGTTTCTTAAAGTAATACTCATATAAAGCATAAACTAAAAGATTACTATGAATAAAATGTATATAAAAATAAAATATGAATTGCTGTGAATGTCTTTATGCAGGGCTGAAAAGATGTCCATTCTTATAGAACTTGCAAATTATTTAAATGTACAAATTAATGTAGACTTGTAACTACCCCTTAACTACTGAGTTATCCTGCTGAAATTCATACTTAGTCTGCTGACCTTCGAGTCTTTTTAAGAGCAGCAGCTAGCTTCATTTAGCAGGTTGGCATTTTCGAATTTGAGGCTGCTCAGACTGGTCACTGTGTCTGCTTCCAGGATGGTTGCCATCTCACAGAAGATAATTATGAAGTAATCGATAATTAAATTGTGATGTGTATAAATCAAACAAATGGCACAAGAGTGGAACAACATTTTGCATATTTAATGGGTTACTGAACTGGACCTTAATGTTAATAACATGTTAACGTCAGTCATGTTTTATTTCATGTTTTAAGTAAAAATTAGTTTTGGACTCTATTTTATTCATATTTGTTCAGTGCCTAACAGAACTACATACTATTGAAAATGTGAAGTACTGGCTGGAACTGTTCACTTGTAAAATTAAAAAAAGCTATATTTCAGGATGTAGCACTATGAAGTATTTATTCTATAAGATTATTTATATAATTATTTAAAAGACTAATGTTAAAATGGCTTTATCCATCCTAACACATCCCATTTTTTCCTAGCCGGAAGGCCAGTCCAGGACTCAGATCTTTGGGAAAAGCTTTTATCATGCCCAGAGTTGCCCTTTCAGTATCTGTCAGGGGTTTGTTAGCCCAGACAGCTTAGACCCTCAGCCTTTCAGCATGCTTCGCAAGCCCTCAGTCTGAACATACAGGTCCTGCTCAACTATTTAAATTTGGAAGGAAGTTCAAAATAATGAAGTTGTTAAACATAATTGGACAAGTGCACCTTCAGTAAGTTAACTGCAGTTGTGTTTTAAAAGTAATGTTTTCACAAAAAGGTATGGACATCTTCAGCACAATCACAGTGTCTCCAGCACTTAATGTTTTTACACTACTTAAGTATTAGTTCAGTGTTCTTCAGAAATCATTGCTCTACTTCTGGAGGAAATTCAAGGTGTGGTTTAGGCAGTGCCACCCCTAGCCAAACTGGGGCCCAAAGCGGGAATAATCTTTATGGGCCCACCACCACCCAAACTCCCCAACATGCACCTCCCTGAATCCAATATATTAGTATTTCTTATAACATCTTTCATCTGATCAATAAATCTACAAATGAATAATAAATAAACAAAGAAGCACACTTCACAAACATAACTATAAATGTTCAAAGTCAAATTAAAATATATTTTTTAGATAATCAGAACTTAGAAGTGAATGTTTTTAAGGTTTCTTCTGTCTCTTTGTTTCATACCACAACAGCATCCATCTACATTCTAGTCATCTATTTGGTCATCATACAATGTGTGAGATCTGACTTAATGCCTATGTTGGGCAAGCTGCTCATATGTTCATATAATTTGGAGGGCAATGCATAGATTTGGACTTTAAAGGTATTTAATGTCAATGATATACAAATTGATTTGTTTCACTGATTGATGAAAGCTTAATGAACAATAATAATAATAGTAATGGCTTAAGGTATCTATGAACTGTTACTCTTTGTTACTTGAAAAAGCCAATAGTATCATTTCTGACATGTAATACAACAACAACAATTTTAATACTACTACTACTAGTTCTACTAATAATAATAATAATAATAAAGTAAAAAATACTGCTACTACTTCTTAACGTGCTTAATAAAACTTACCTAATGCAGTAAATACAGGGTCAAATTGAAGCTGAGTATTTAGATGTTTAAGAAATGAACACATAAATATAACACCTACATGTATGAATTTATATAAACTTCATTTTGTCCTTCCAGTGACAGCAGATAGTAATAAGGCATTAACTAAATCAGCAATGTTAGCTGGCAATAAAATTAACAAACAATTTCAGTTAATCTGAGTTGGTTACTCTTTTTACATGCCAAAGTTGTTTGCCTGGTGCTTTCCACAGCTCATCTAATAACTAACTATTAAGTAAGAGAGCCAAAATTTACAAACATGTCCTCAATACAACAAAGCTCAGAGCACTTCATATGTCATCTAACATTAGCAGCCTTTTAAAATGTGCATAGGTCCTGAGGTCTATATGGCAATAAATAATCCACAGCCATGTGTCAGCTAGGCACTGTAACATCAGATAATATCTGTTAAACACTTGATAACAAAACTTTTCCACATAATGCTGTTGTTACTCCATTGTTTCTCCGGTAAACCACTAGCAATTTTGTGGTGGCAACTGATGTAACTTTAGCTATAGCTTACTGGAAGTGTACAAATTTAGATTTCTAAACACACCTGCAACTAGAGAAGTACAAGCTGCTACTTCATGCTTTTGTTTCTTTGTTTCTTTCTTTTGTGAACTCCTGACTGGTGATGAATTGAAGCCATCTTTCTGCTCGTTAATGGAATATTATCACTAAAGATGATGGTCAACAACATTAATTTGATGATTCATGAAACAGCAACAACCCCAATAGCATCAAGCTGCAGACCTTTAGAGCTCCTTTCCGTTGAGGTGGTTGTTGTTTTGCATTATATATTACTGATGGTATGCCATTTGCACAGTCACAATATAGTTAAGATTAGGGTTGTAGGAGGAGTTATCTGAGTCAAGTCAAGTAAACCAAGTGACAAAAATGTTCAGTTCAGTTGACCAGCAGAGCTCCTGAATCATGGAGCTACAGAGGTCTGTGAACAAATCCCCCCGATCCTTGGATCAAAGGCCCATTTTTTCACTTCATAAAATGTAACCACGGTTTGCAATGCACCATGGGCATCCAATGAAATACTGCAGTTATAAGGATGTTTCACAAGAAACAATGAGCACATTTACAGGCAGGTGTTTTTATGAATATAGTCTATTTTACAGTAATGTAATTCTTTTTACCATAGCTAACAATTTTACTGTGTATTAATAACAGCATTTTTGCCAGTTATTTACAGTAAACTCTATGTGGTACAGGCAGGCAGTGTAGTGTAGAGTAGTGGCTAAGGTTTTGGAATTCAAACCCTGAGGTTGTTTGTTCAGATCCTGCTAGTGACACGGTGTGACCAGGAGCGGGTCACTTCAACTGCCTCTGCTCCAATTGCAAAAGCAAAAAACAAATGTAATCAAATGTATCTCTCAAATGTTGTAAGTCATCTTGGATACATAAATATACTGGTACAATTGTTACATTTCCATTTATTTCAATGTTAAAATATTTTACAACATAACATTGTCAACTTAAGGTATTTAAGTTATTAAAGCTGTATCTTATTGTACTACTGCTTTATTAACTCTAATCTACTACATATATCAACTAGATTTATGTGAAGTATAACTTCTGGTAAAATAGGCTAAATATAAAAATATAAGGTGGACAGATGATTACCTCTAAAAGTTGTCTCATATTGCCTCTGTAGTATTAGTGTTTTGGTTTAACTGGTACCTCCAGTAACCCAGGTTTAACTTCTTACACTCACTATCTACACACTATTGTGGTGAAGATTTCATTTTAAATAAAAAAAAATTGCCATTTCGCCCATCAGTCTACACTAAATAACTCATAATGACAAAGTGAAAAAATGTTTTCAGAAATAAATGTTTTATTAAAATTAAAAACTGAAATCTCCAATTTATATAACTGTATCAGACCCTTTTCTGAGGTACTCCAAATTGTGGCCACGTGCATCCCACTTGCTTTATTATCCTTGAGATGTGTAGAACCTGATTGGAGCCCACTTGTGGCCAATGAATTGATTCATTAGAAAGACACACACCTGTGCATATAAGGTCCCACAATTCACACTGCATGTCAGGACAAAAAACAAGCCACAAAGTCCAAAGAACTCTCTGTAGACCTCAGTGGTAAAATTGTGATAAGGCATAGGTCAGGGCAAGGGTTAAAAGCCGTTTCTAAAGCTTTGAGTGTTCCCAGGTGTGCAGTGGCCTTAATGATTGTGAAATGTAAGAATTTTTAAACCATCAGGATTCTTCCTTAAGATGGCCGTCTGGCCAAACTGAATAAACTGGCAAGAAGATCCTTGCTCAGGGAGGTGACCAAGAACCTAATGATTACTCTAGCAGAGCTTCAGATGTCCTCTGATAAGATGGGAGAACCTGTCAGACGGACGACTACCTCAGTAGCAGGTATTTTTAAGTAGAGTGTCTGGAAGTAAGTCACTCTTGAATAAAAGGCATCCATCCATCCACCCATTTTCCAACCCGCTGAATCCGAACACAGGGTCACGGGGGTCTGCTGGAGCCAATCCCAGCCAACACAGGGCACAAGGCAGGAACCAATCCCGGGCATATGACATATGACAGGTTAAAGGAATCTGAAACTATGAGAAAAAAAGATTATCTGGTATGATGAGACAAAAATTGAACTTTTTGGGAAGAATTCTGATGTAGACCTCAGACTGGGACAATGGCTGACCTTTCTGCAGTCTGCCAAGACAATGCTGAGGTGGATTTGGGGCAAGTTTCTGACTGTCCTTGAGTGTACCAGTCATAGTTCAGAGTTAAAATGGAAAGAATATCTGTGGGAAGACCTGACGATGGCAGCTTACAGACATTTTTCATCCAATCTAATGGTGCTTGGGAAGATCTGCCAGGAAGAACTGGATAACCTGCCAAATCCAGGTGGTCAAAGCTTGTTTAGATTTACTCAAGAATATCTGAAGCCGTAATTGGTGCAAAAGGGCTGAGTTAAGGGTCTGAATGCTTGAAGTGTATGAATGAGAGATTTCAATTTTTGATTTTAACAATTTTGAAACCTTTCTGAAAACATGTTTTCATTTTGTCATCCTGGGTTATTAAGTGTAGATTGGTGTGCAAAAATGGAAAATGTATCTATTTAAAATAAAATCTGCAACACAGTAACATGTTTAGAAAGTGAAAGGGTTCTTTCTGAATCCACTGGCCCCTATTATGAATTAAACTAGAAATGTAAGAAGATGTGTAAGTCAAACCTGGATTACTGCAGCTGTAAGTTAAACTAAAACACTGGTACTCCAGATATTTGAGTAAATGGGTGCAACTTTTAGATAGTCATTTGTTAAGTATTTACCTGCTACTTAACAATTAACATTTGCTGCCAGTAAAATATGATGTTACACTGTCTTTGTCAGCATTGTCTTTTAAAACCATGGGGCTTCCGGTTCAATCATTCTCCATGATTAGCTGTCTGTCAACCTTCTGTGACCAGTAGGGGACGTCACAAAACCTCAAAGCCCAGACCCAATAATGCTTAACACAAATGTATTTTTAATCCACCAAGCAATGAAGCACACTCAATAATCATACAAAACCAATGAAACTCTTTCCTCTCCTTCCGACAACTGGTTGAGTGTTGTCTTCTGCCTGCCAACTCTGACTCCTCAAGGTAAGGCAGCCGTCTCCTTTAATTCTGAATCCAGAAAGGCTTCTGGTTACCAAGAATAATTTGTGGGGATCGCTTCTGAGTTGTTCAGGAACCAAGGCAGTCCTCCCCCAACAACATCCCCTTGTGGCACCCTGTGACCCCAGCATGCTGCACCTCTGGTATCCACTTTCCATGAACCCTTGTGGGTGCCCAGGCTTTTGAAATGTGGACAAGAAATCAATGTAATTTAATACTAATTAGCAGTGCCTATTAGGTGAATTTTAAAATAAAGATCTAGTTGAGGAAAAGTCATATATTTAAGCATAAGTGGTAGGTAGATACCTGTAATGCAAATTGTACCTAAAATACATTTCAGGTGTATTTTATTCACATTCATGTAAGTTCATTTTGTATTCTGACCAGAAAAGAAAAAAAGGATATCTTTGGCCATTCAAGCCAAAGTGGATGGACCTAAGCGAGTGATATATGGGAGATGTTATGGTAATCCTGTGCTAATGTTAATGTGATTCAAAACTAAATGCTAAATAATTGATATTAACAAACTAACTGTAACCTTGGGATAAACTATAGGAACAATACTAGTACCATTATATGATGCAACAACTCACCAGCAGGAGAAAGTCTGTCAGTTTTAGTCTCATTGTAAAACATGCTAAACTTATTGTAGTTTAATGTTTATAGTCTGCTGTTTTCATTTGCAAATATGATTATTCAAAAGTAGGCTGTGATTCATACAATAAGAGAATGATCTTGCTATCATTTTTAAAGGGACAAACAATGGAAACTGAATAGTAAAAATTTAAATATGAATAAGTTTGCAAATAATTTACTTAAAATGTGCAAATGCTATAGTACATTAATATGTTCACATGTAAATAACTCAGATTTACATTCATGAAGACAAATTGTAATTCTTCAGTGTGAAAGCATTTCATTTCGGTTATGAAATATTTTACAACAAATAATTTCTGACGGTGATTTGACCACAACACAGTAGTTTTACATGTATGTTAATTTTGCTTGCATATTTGGAAAATTATTACAAGCACATTTTACACTGCTCAGAAAAATTAAGGTAACACTTAAATCACACATTGGATCTCAATGAACAAAAATATTCAAGTGGAAAATCTTTACTGAGTAATACTGTGTAATTTGTTGAGAGCAAAATGATGTAACAATGGTCAATGGAAACCAAAAACACACCAAAAATCAAAGTCAAAAACTGAAATCACAGGCTCATCCAATCTGTGTGAATTTCATTATGACAACTCATAATGTGTGTATGGTCCCCATGTGCCTGTATGCACTCCTGACAATGTCTGGAAAGGCTCCTGATGAGACAGTGGATGGTGTCCTGGGGGATCTCCTTCCAGACCTGGATCAGGGCATCGATGAGCTACTGCACAGTCTGTGGCGCTGCTTGGCAACATTGAATGTGAAGTTTTGTACATAAAACACTGCATGTATATAATGGTGGAAAATGATTTTTTGATCTTAGTGTACTCATTTTCCACAACTAGTCAGTGTACGGAATTAATTAATAAGACTAAATGGATTTTGCATTGTATAGTTCAAGCTCCAAGTTTTGTTTGCCATATATAACCACTGTGAGTTATAATCACTGAGTTTCCTTCACAGGGTGGCTGGGCTCATCCTTAGAAATAGGGTGAGAAGTGCAGACATTGGGGAGGCTTCTTCTCTGCAACCACTTGAGCCACAACATATAGTGAAGACAGCTGAGAAGATCATCGGTGTCTCTCTTCCCTCCATCATGGACATTTACACCACACGCTACATCCACAAAGCCACCAGCATTGTGAATGATCCAACACATCCTTCACATTCACTGTCTACACTCCTGCCATTGGGAAAAAGGTACCGAAGCATTCGGCCCTCACCACCAGAATGTGTAACAGTTTCTTCCCCCAAGCAGTCAGACTCCTGAACATTCATGGACCGGTCTGATATCTGATATATGTGTTCTGTTCTGCAGGTGTTGCACATGGTTGCACATGTTTGCACATTTGACTCACATGCACCTTGTTATATATTATGTGTCTTTATGTTATGTGTCGTGGATTCTTCGTTGTCCTGTGTTTTATGTTGCACCATGGTCCTGGAGGAATGTTGTTTCGTTTCACTGTATGCTGTACTACTGTATATGGATGAAATGATAATAAATACTCTTGAATATCTTGAGGTGATTTGGGCATCTGATTAGGATACTTCCTGGATGGCTGTTTAACTTAAAGGAGTCCTCAGGGCAAATCCAGGACATGCCAAACAGATCATATCTCAAACAGATCATATCAACTGATGTGGGAAAGCCTTTGTATCCCCGTGGATTAGTTAGAGAAAGTGGCATGGAAAAGGGATGTGTGGGCATGTTTGTTAAGACTGCTGACTCATATAAGTGGCAGAAAATGGATGGATGAATGGATATATTACTAATGGAAATAATATTCCTGTTTTTGTTCTGTTTAGATCAAGAAAGGTTACAGTCAACTCACTTCTGAACAACAATGTATAGTTTTGTTTTCCATATTATGCAGAAAAATGAATGCTAGAGAAAGGCCAGATAAGAATTACTGTTCATTTATTAGGACTTGAGATATAAAATAAGAGCAAAGATGGTTGGAACTGAGTAAAATTAGCACAATAACCAATAGCTTTCAGCAACAATGCTGGTGTTTATATGGAAACTGGTCAACAGCAAACTTCATGAAAGTGTAAAAAAATGTTTTTTGATGCAATAAATAGGTTACCTAGTAATGCAGGTGAAAGTAGCACTTTGAGAATAAGTCTGAATTCATAGGTGAAGAGAAGTCAGTTCTTCCGAATGGTCTGTGAAGGTCAGAAATGATTAACCTTCAATATTATTCTAATATTCAAAAGTTAAACTGAATGTGTTAAATGTCCTGTATATCCCATTACCGGATGTGGTTGTGTGGCAACTTCATGCTATCCTTGAAGTCATTTTTATGGTGCTGATACACTGTACCACATTAATAAGTCTACCTAAAAATAACCTGTAAAATTCTGCCTATGCAGAATCTCAGTATTTCCCAAATAATTTAAATATGTAGAATTCTAATTCAAATTGTTCTAATTCTAAATTAAATTACTAAAGTACATCACTGCAATTAAATGTATTGTACATTTATTGTATTTTACGTTTTCTTTGCAATGAAGCAATCGTGTGCATTATAAGCTTGAAAACTGGAAAAGCTATCCTGTTTCTTTTCTGACTGAATATAATAGTTACTGTACTTGCTGACCTGATGGATATACCTGATTGTCATACATAAAGACAATCATGGTGTCCAATCAGTGTTTAAGCATTGCTTGAAGGTTGACTGCTCTAATTATAACCTGCAGTGAAAAGTGCAGCAGATGTTGTACCGGGTGTTTAACTGTAACAACTGAAGAAGGCTGGTGATTTAAATTATCTGAAAATACAGTGACATACACTGAATATGTGGATTCTTGTACTCACCTGATAACGCTACCTACTGTAAGTAGTCCAATTGACCCCCTCACTACTGAAGGCCTGCGGTGGGCTGGCACCCTGCCCGGGATTTGTTTGTGCCTTGCGCCCTGTGTTGCCTGGGATTGGCTCCAGCAGACTCCTGTGACACTGTGTTAGGATATAGTGGGTTGGATAATGGATGGATGGATGGACTTCTGAAGATGTAAATGCAATTTCCATCATAGGAATTTCTTACACATGAGCATCCACTTTGGCAAGGCACTCTTTTGCTCAGTTCAACTAACTTTTGGGACCAAACAGCCAACAAAGTCATTATGGTGCTATCTGTCAGCTGTAGTAGTCTATCCATAAAGTGCAGTGATAAGTAATACGAAAAAATAGTGTATGCATTCAAAGCACCTAATTATTTTTAAACTATAGATATTCCATGTAATTTTTATCAGTGTATAGATGATTGTTTACTTACTATAGTTAAGAAAAGAATCTTATGTTGAAGTATCTAATAAGAAAAGTAGTAGTAACAATTGTTGCATCTTTTGTTGATCAGATGGTCAGGTTGCTATCAAAATGCCACCTTCTTGTCTTTGGTCAGTATACCTCGCCTGAATCTATGGGTGCATAAAATGATCTTAACTTACAAGAAAAATGCAGAGGTTCTCCCTCCACTCTGCACAGCACGTACAGTACCAGTGTACAGGCCAGCCATGATATCCAGCAACTTTGACAGGATCCCGCAAAGTCTTATGATATCCCACAGAGCAGCTCAATCTACTGAGTAGATAGGTACACATTATTTAGGAAAGATATGTAAAACCAGGTGGGGGAGAAAACATTTATGTAAAAGAGAATCTGACTCCTTGTCCGGGAGATTTGTTTTTCTGTAAAATCAGCACTGAGTCCAGGGGGTAGAGGCAGTAGAATTGTTAGAATCCTGTCACCATAATATAATATATTTCATAGTGTTTTGTCTCTATAAAAAATTTAAATTGCTAAATTAAATTTTCATAGGGCAAGTTTTGACCAGTTGCAGGAAAGTCTAAAAAAGGTGAACTAAGACAAGCTTCTGTCTGTAAAGAAGACAAATAAGTAGATCTAACCATAGGGCTTATGAAGGCATGAGATCAATGGTGAAAAAAGGATATTAGGAAATGTATTTTATTAGTTTTTGAAGGTCAAACGGGAGGTGATGTTTATTAACAGCAGTAAGTTCAATTCCAAATATATAGACTGTGAAAATAACAAAACCTCTGAATCCACATTTTTCATATGTTTTCACATCTGAAAGAGTTGATCACTTCCCAGTGGTTGCAGGTACTATTAAGACGGTAATCTGTGATTTGGAAATTGTACAGAGAAAAAGACAAGTTCTGCTTAGATTATTAAAGCTTAAATCAAACACATGGTGGGACCAGATAATATTTATCCTATAGTGCTTAAGATGGTTAATGCATATATATTGTACATTTACTCTTGACAGATATTTTTTTCAAAAATCACTGCACACTACAAAAATTCCAACACATTGGAAGCTAGAATATGTTTTCACATTTTATAAAAAATATAACTATAGAACAGTGTTATGAATCTACATTATGGCTTCCTTGGAATTATTTTCATATACTCTTGAAGTATTTATTATTATATTTCTTGTTGTTTGTTAATGTTATAAGAGCAAAATCTTTATGGAGACATTTTGGAATGTCTTCTACAATATTCATGGTCATTTTGTTGCATCAGTGCATAGCAATGGATCAAAATGAAAGAATCCAAATACAGAAAACTGTACAAACCAAAAGGCTGGAACAATTGCAATGCTGAAGCTTCTGCTTTTCTCCTTCAATAGTAGGACTGTTCTAAAACTGCAGCATCAGGTGGCCCTGCCCCCCTAGGCTCAACATACAGAATAGTGTAAAATGAACATAGCTTGAACGATAAGGCACCACAAAATAAACATCATTCATTAAGGCAAAATTGTCAGTAAACAAAAATATTAATAAAATCATATATATGAGAAGAATAAAGACAAAACAGTATATATACAAAATATTTGAAAGACAGTAAATAAATAAATAATAAATAAATAAATAAACAAACAGAAACTATACCAGTCAGTGCCCAAGTGTTGAATGTTATTGAAAAAATACTTTGTGGCAGATTAGTTAAGGAAAATAAAGTCTTGTTTTTTTGTCATAGTTTACTTTGACATCTCTGGTAAAGCCCTGTCACACTACACAACTTTCATGCTATTTTCATTTTTTAGATTTCGTAGTGTGTTAGAGGCAGTCCATCCACATTTCCATGGTCAAAGCTTGTGTAGCCTGACAGGTCTGACTGTTCTGAGACTCACCTAATAAAATCAAATAAGTTTAATTTTGTCTTAGGCCTTAGGGGTGGGCTTCTATGTGTGCAAGAGTTGACAACCAATGAGTTTTTAGCCAGAAGTAAAAAGAATACAATGCAGAAGCAAGGAAAGAAGAAAATGGCTGCTTTGGAAGGCAAAAACCATACAGCCACCAAAACTGTCAGACAATGCAACAACTGACTGTCAAAATGTGGTGTGCTCATGGTTGGAAATTTAAAACTGCTGAGAAGTCATGATGCATATGCATCCATTGTGATTCCTAGTCATTTAATCTGACATCATTAAGATAACAAGATCCTGCAACTGGGATCACAATCTCATGTCTACAAATCATATGATATGCTATAGACCTAACAGATCATTTGCTTCTATCAAAAGGTTCTTGTCATTCCTGGTAAAGGCTTAAAAAATCTAGTCCTTTCATCCGTAGGCACATAGTATCTAAAGCAGTCCATTATGGCCAAGTAAGCTTAACATGCATCATGGGGAAATTAATGGGAGCAATTATTAAGGAAATGATTGAGCATCACATGGCAAGTACAGGAAAGAAGATGTAGAGAACAGTCAACATAGATGTAGATAGCAGAGATTGTCTTTCACTGATATGCTGGAATTCTAAAAGGAGGCAACAAAAGCATATGATTAGAAAGGTGTGTATATTATTTATCTTCATTTTCAGAATACTATTGATATGTTTTCACATAAGAGGATTGTGATTGAAGTGAGAGTTCAAGGTTCAGTGAGCTTAATCACAGGAAGCAAAAGTGAATTAAGGAATGTTTTCAGAATAAGGTGATATTTAAAGTTGTATCCCTCAGGGATCAGTGCTGGAGCAACTGATCTTTTAATATTTGAAAATTATCTTGTTTAAACACGCTAGTTCAGTTTGCAGGCAATACCAAACTAGCTGGAATGGCAGATCATCTAGAATCAATAGAATCATTACAGTTGGACGTTGAGGGAATTCAGCTTTGCGAAAAATTGTGGCAGATGAAATTAATTGTATATAAATGTAGAGTACTATACATAAGAAGTAGAAATATTAAATCTGTATACACAGTGGGTTTTAAAGTTGAAATTATTTCTTATGAGAAGGGACTAGGTGTTGTTGTGGACTCTTCATGGCTCACCTCTAGACAGCATACAGAAGCCATTAAGAAAGGTAATATGAGGTTTAGTTAAATAGCTCGAGTTCAAATCAAGGGAGGGTACGATTAAGCTTGAGAGGACTCATCTGGAATATTGTATGCTGTTTTATTCTCCATATAACAAAAAAGACGTAGCAGCACTAGAGAAAATATAGAGAAAAGTGACTAGGCCGATTCCATAACCGTGAGGCATGGGCTATCAGGAAAGCTATAAACAAACAGGTTAATAGTTGACATGATTAAAATATTCAAAATTACAAAGAAAATTATTATGGTGAATCCCAGCTCTTATTTTAAAATGTATTCTTTATGAAATCGAGGACACACAAGGAAATTAGTTATTTATAAATATTGTGCAAAGATTAGAAAGTCTTTCTTCACACAGCAAATCACAGATACATCAAATAAGGTATCAGTTACTGTGGTACAGTAAATATCAGCACTTGGGGATCTTAATAACTCACCTCAATGTTATTTTGGAGAAATTAAGTGAAAAGGTTTTAAATGATTGGTCTCTTCTAATATGTTTGTGATTTTTATCTTTTGTAAATCCTGGAAAGAGTTCCTCTTTACTTGTCTAAATATAAAATATATATGCTTGAAAATTTCAGTTTATGTTCATGAAATTTTTATAGGTAAAAACGTCATCATAGTACTGTATATAGAACATTTCCATCACTACCTAATAAACATCAAAATAAAGTATACATTAAGAAACCAATATCATAAATTTAATATTTCAGAAAATATATTGTTGTAAGAGACTCTTTAGTATGTTTTGGGATTCAAATAAAAAATCTCATTGATCCTGATTTTTGCCTAGCATAAGCATTCATAATAAATAGAATTGTAAAATAATTTTTAGCTATACAGAAATTAAGACAGTAATTAAGTTCTGACCACAGAACATGCTGTGATTTGGATTCCTGTATTTCTCCTTTTTAAAGTCTTTATGATACACAGTGTTTATTTTCAGTTTCTGGCTGTTACTCTTGTTTCCTATATGGCCATGTTTTTTTAACTCTTAGGTATTAAACCTCTGTTGATCAAATAACAATTAGTTTAAAAGAAATAATATTAATTTAGTTATTTATCCAGCTGGACTGTGGCAAGAGAACTCTTTTATGATTCTCTAACAAATAAAGCAAAGCCTGAAGAACTGTTAGGAGAACAACACAATCATTCAAGTACTGTACTTTGCAGCAGATGCATCTCACCTAGCTTAGGTGAGACCTTTCTACTAACAATTAAGATCAGGCAACCTTGAAACTGCATTGCATATGTGGTCCACACCAATGTCAGCAGAGGTATCGCTCACTGAAAAAGCTAGATGCCCCTGTGAGTTGGTGTCACTGGACACCTGCAAAGCATCCCTGACCCTAAATATTATTCAGGTCTTTGCTCTGCATATAATGTAACACTGGACAGCAATTTTTTAAAAAGCTTTGCTTCCTGAACAAAAATGTCAAGATTATGACAGACAGCTTCAATCTGAACACAAATATAAAAGAATATTGACTGTATCACAGAGGAAACATACAATTAACACTTATTGAATTTAATGTTTTTAGTCACAATTACTTCACTTGAGCTAAAAAACCTGCTGATTTTCATCTATATATATAATTCACTAAGCCAGAAGACAAGTAGCCAACCATGGAAAGCACGCCGGAAGGGGCGTGGATTCACTAAGCCGCCGACAAGTAAGACACCCATGGCGCACGCAGGAAGGAGCCACACCCACCAACTCTAAGACCATTGGATGCAACGACAACTCGCAGAGCCACGCCCACCAACTCAGACGCGACGACACAGAAAAAACGGCGTCATTTATATTCGTCTGTCGTAGAGGCCACATGCACCTCCGAGCCACGTTGACTGTTCATAGAGGCATGTTTCTCGCGGAGGTGAATCGCCATATGCAGCGTGTAAAACGGTTTGCGAGGGGTATCCCATGGGATCCTTAAAACAATCCTTTACAACTGAGATTAAAACACAATGAAGTAAGCAGTCTTTAAAAACCAATACGCCCTGTGCCTCTGTTTCATTAGCGTCGGCGGTCCTCCAATTGTAAGTCACGGACAATTGTATGTTTCCCTCTCAAAACACAATGAAGGAAGCAGTCTTTAAAAATCAATAAGCCCTGTGCCTCTGTTTCATTAGCGTCTCACCTGCTTCATCCAATAGTCTTAAAGTTGGTGGCCGGGGCTCCGTGAGATTGCTCTTGCGAGCAGGCACATGACCAGGGGGTGTGTAAGCTTAGAGAACGAGGGTGGAGGGGGTAGGACCAGGTAAGAAGAGGCATGTTTGTCGCGGAACTGAATCACTGAATGACCGTGCGATGACGGTCGTCTGGCAAAAAATGGCCGACAAATTAAACGCGCGTGCATTGTACTTACTGAAAGCAGCGTTACGGATTTTGCA
Organism: Erpetoichthys calabaricus; assembly: GCF_900747795.2. Lineage (NCBI taxonomy): Eukaryota > Metazoa > Chordata > Cladistia > Polypteriformes > Polypteridae > Erpetoichthys > Erpetoichthys calabaricus. Next base: position 267,120,261 of record NC_041395.2, on the reverse strand, counting down.
AATGTTCATTTTTTTCCCTCCTTTTAGACAACTGTGTCTTTCCGGAAGTGTTCAGCAATCAATATATTATTTTTGCGGCGTTTGCCTGCAGGACCACGTGCAGCGAGCAAGAGAGAGCGAGAGCGTGTGACACACACACACATACAGGCACGCGCGCGCGGGAGAGAGAGTGTGCTGGACACATAGGAATAATAATACTTCGTTACATTGATATAGCGGTGTTCTCAGTATTCAAAGCGCTATCCACACAGGAAGGAACCGGGAAGCGAACACACAATCTTCCAGAGTCTCCTTACTGCAAACCAGCAACACTACTACAGCCCCACAAAGCAGTTAAAAAATACACCGGGCTTTAATTTGTTTTCACTTCTGTGCATAGCATAGCATAGTATGTTACTTTTCTTGGTGGCTTATTACATTACGGATGTTTCACATGTACATTGTTTCCCCTGTGCTTAAAAGACATTAAAAAAGTGTTTCTCAACTACGCCATGGTCTTAATGTTGGTGGGTCTCCGTGAGTTGCTCTTGCAAGGGGGCACATGACCAGGGGGTGTGTAAGCTTAGAGAACGAAGGTGAACGGGGGAGGACCAGGTAAGAAGAGCCATGTTTGTCTCGGAACTGAATCGCTGAATGACCGTGCGAGGGCGATCGGCTGGCAAAAACTGGCCGACAAATTAAACGCGTGTGCATTGTACTTACTGAAAGCACCGTTACTGATTTTGCAAATGTTCATTTTTTTCTCTCCTTTTAGACAACTGTGTCTTTCCAGAAGTGTTCAGCTATCAATATATTTTTTTTGCGCCGTTTGCCTACAGGACCTCGTGCAGCGAGAGAGCGAGAGCGTGTGACACACACACACACACACACACACACACACACACACACACACACATACATACAGACAGACGCACGCGCGCTGGACACATAGGAATAATAATACTTCGTTACATTGATATAGCGGTGTTCTCAGTATTCAAAGCCCTATCCACACAGGAAGGAACCGGGAAGCGAACACACAATCTTCCAGAGTCTCCTTACCGCAAAGCAGCAACACTACTACAGCCCCACAAGGCAGTTAAAAAATACACGGGGCTCGAATTTCTTTTCACTTTTGTAGATAGCATTGTTGCAATTTTACTTTTCTTGGTGGTTTATTACATTACGGATGTTTCACATGTTCATTGTTTCCCCTGTGCTTAAAAGACATTAAAAAAGTGTTTCTCAACTGTGACTACAAGTACTGACAACTGTGTCGTTCAGGAAGTGGTCACCCATCAATACATAATTATGCGGCGTATGCTACGCCGCGGGTTGGCTAGTTTAAACTAAGCATACAATTCTTCTCTGTGGTGGGCTGGTGCCCTGCCTGGGGTTTGTTTCCTGCCTTGCACCCTGTGTTGGCTGGGATTGGCTCCAGCAGACCCCCATGACCCTGTAGTTAGGATATAGCGGGTTGGATGATGGATGGATGGATACAATTCTTCTCGTTTCAATGTCCACCAATACTCTGCCTGTATTAATGGATTCCACATGCCCTTATACCGCTTTTTCATCGTTGCAATGTTCTGGTGAAAACAATTCACCATGTCTAGCACTGACTGCACCAAGATTAGCAAGGCAGAAGTCCAAGTATGAATTCAAAAAATGAATCTTTGGCGACATGTTGCACTTCATGGTTTTGTATGCTTAAAGCTTGTTGTCAAACAGCAGGA